>NC_053398.1:121911256-122211756 GCF_905171765.1 Bufo bufo | reverse complement strand
CTTCAGGTCTGGTATGTTTTTTTTTTCTGTCAGTGTAAGGATGAAGCCCAAAGTGTATTACACTGCAAGATACAGAAGACAGAAATGCTAATGACATTTACATTACCATGAGTGGTCTCCAAGTTGTGGCCTAGAGGCTAACAGCTACGCCATGCCCCGATCCAGCATTGCTGCTTAAGACAATGGGTGTTTCAGTCATCAGATTACTGTACTGGGCCATGTACACCTCTCGTAATCCAGACAGAGAAATTGTTTCATACTGTTGATCAATTATTTCCAATGTGTGGGTCTCTAGCGTTGCTAAACTGAAACCCCCTATGCCAGGCATCCTCAAACTGCGGCCCTCCAGCTGTTGCAAAACTACAACTCCTAGCATGCCTGAACAGCCTACAGGTATCAGCCTACAGCAGGGTATTGTGGGAATTGTAGTTTTACAACAGCTGGAGGGCCGCAGTTTGAGGATGCCTGCCCTAGGCCATAACAACCTGGGAGATGTCCTTTTTTCACTGTTGTATCACCACAAATTGGAGATCAACAACACTATAGATGCTAAATGAACAGACAATTCTAAATTTTTAGACCAGAAGATTGCATGTTAGAAGAATATACTAGATCATATAGGGTTAAATTTTTTTTTTTACTAAACCTCCCCATTGCTTTTTACTTCCTGTCCCGTTTCAACAAACATTAGAAATGCCAATCATTGGCCAAGGAGGGTCAACCCCAAGGTCAGTGATTGGCTGAACGGGCATTTATGGCACGTCAAGCTGGAACAGGAAGTGAGGAGAAGCCAGGACCGAAGCAGCATCTGATGGCAATGAAGGGGGATCCTATATAACTGTTTATAACCCTTTTTTAGCAGAATAAATAGCCAAGAACATCCCTTTAAGGGGTTGCCGTAAAGACAGAATGAGGAGAGAGCAAGAAAGGTAAAATATTTCCAAAACTGGAAACTTTTTATGTACCTTATCTCAGATGCCAAAAAGATGCACAAAATACACAAAAAAGTTATCACCCTGCTGGATACAATATATCTTGCTCCATCTGTAGGACTTTCTACTTTAATAACTTTATGCAATTTGCAAATGTGGAATTCTTGATGTGTTAGATTTACACCGATGTGGTGGGAGAACATCATCTCTCACATCATTTTAACACCAAATCACTTGTTCCTTATTTTGCAGATTTTCGTTGGGAGCTGCATATCTATTTCACAGAACCTTAAACCAAAGCTGAAGTTGAACTGTATTTTTGTCACACTCCATAGACCAGATTTTTTTTTTTTTCCTCTAGGTCAATATGTCTCCTTTGCAAATTACAGCTCTGGAGTGCATTCAGAAACCTGGGATCAATATTTGACATGTTCTGCTTACTTCAAAGTAGCATTTTAGTGGATGGTGCATTAGTGACTTTTAGACTTTATTTTTTATTATATGTTTTTCATTTCCTTGATAACAAAAAAAACAAAACATCAAAGAACACTGCATCTCTGAATGGTAAAATAACATTAAACCAGGAGCATCAACATTCTGCCCTTATCATGATAGTTGGAGGAGTGGTGGCTAAACATTTGTTTCTTCAGTGGAATCCATTAATGTCTAGCAAATACGAGAAGTGTTTACTGAAATATATACCAAAAAAAGAGAAAATGTTTTACAAATTCACTTACAAAAGGTCAAGTATTGGCACAAATGCCATCTTTACGTCTGCAACATTTTTCAAGTACCTACTTACTTTTTCTAAGCCGTAGTAGTAAGTGGTAAGTGGTTCTGTATAGGTTAGAACAAACAAAAGACTTAACATTTAACTTAAAGGGTCATAACAGGATCCTTTGTCCCGTTCTCAAAAATGTAGCTACAGGTATAGTATTAAGTATGTTATTAAAGGGATATCCCTGGGACTTAGCCATTGATGACCAATTCTCAGAATATCTCATCAATATAATATTGTTGAGGGTCTGACATGCGACACTCCAACATATCAGCTGTTTTGGGCAGCCACCAATGATAGAAATGATACAACGGGTGGAGCCAGAAGTAGAAGGTTCCGTTTAGTGGTCATCCATGGGTACTGCAGCTCAGCCTCCATTCAAGTGAATGCTCATGACAGAAACTACACAGTGGATGGGACCTTTCAAGTTTTTGGTGGCGGTGGCTGTCCAAAATAACTAATACTTGGCTATGCTGGATGTCAGGCAATTGATCTGGTATTGATCAACTAATTTGAGGATATGATTTCTATACCTAAGTCCCATAAAAACCCTTTACAAAGTCAGATATATGTCTGGATGGTTCCGATAAACTGGGAGGAAGAATGGAGACAGATATGGCCCTATAATCTTCCCAGTGGGTGTTAATAATCAACCAATGATCTCTACTCTATACATAAACTATGTTAAAAAACAGGGTAGGGGTGAATAATGTCAAGGACCATGTCACTCTTTCCCCCTGCAAATAATATGGGCGTGTCCTACAAGGAAGGAATATAGTAGCAAGAACAAACACTGGGGGTCTATGTTATTTGCTATTTACCTTCATGTTTGGGTAAGACCTACTGAATAGTCTTCAATGAGTAAGTTAGTGAGATGCACAGAAAAGCATCTTGGTGACAAATGCAATTCTGCTTCATCAGAACAGTTGGAGAAAAAGAACAATCTGGTAATATGTTAAGGGTCTCTTATAAGAGTTGATTGTAGGCTAAAAATAACACTTCATAATTTGTCCATGTAAAAGACCTGCTGATCCACCAACAAATGACCAAGCACTTGTTTCTTGGATGATGTCAGCACAAAAATTGTCTTCTATCAGTTGGACATCTCCCCATGTATACACTAAATGTGTTACTGAAAAAAAAAAAAAACTTATTGGCTTCATTCATACTGGCTCACCAGAGTATTCTCCAATGGCTCCATGTTCTGACAGAAATATAACAGGGTTCTGAAGACATAGTAGAAGTCAACTCAATTTTGCCTTTGAAGCAACTCTCTTGTCACTAAGGTCTACTTCTTATTTGTCAATTTACTAATAACCTATTAAAATCTGATCAAGATTTAGACCCAGGTTCTACATCATCAAACCTGCTTCTATATGTAATGCACGTGCATGATGTGAATGCAGATTTTCAACCACACCAAGAAAAAAAATTATCCAAATATTAAAGGGGTTGTCCGGACATAATTTGCTCTTCACTCCTCTAGTATCGCTCAGGGCAAGAACTGTTTATTTACATTTTGACACTGCTAGTCGGAGCAGTGATCCACTATCGGCCATTTATAGAACGAGCATGACATCCACGATCATGCTTACCCTCCTGCCAACAACGAGGTAAATTTACCCTATACAATATAGTTTCTCTATAAAACCTATGTAATCTCTTGAATATTTCCTTCTGATTTCTCAATTGATAGTCCTTCACTTTATCTTTTATTTATTGTGCCCCTCTATTTCTACACCTAGAAATAAATCCTTTTACCTAACAAAAGGGATGAGCGAAACCGAACTGTATAGTTCGGGTTCGCACCGAATTTTGGGGTGTCCGTGACACGGACCCGAACCCGAACATTTTCATAAAAGTCCGGGTTCGGGTTCGGTGTTCGGCGCTTTCTTGGCGCTTTTTGAAAGGCTGCAAAGCAGCCAATCAACAAGCGTCATACTACTTGCCCCAAGAGGCCATCACAGCCTTGCCTACTATTGGCATGGCTGTGATTGGCCAGTGCAGCATGTGACCCAGCCTCTATATAAGCTTGGGTCACGTAGCGCTGCACGTCACTCTGCTGATTCAAGCATAGGGAGAGGTTGCAGCTGCGACGTTAGGGCGAGATTAGGCAGATTAACTCCTCCAAAAGACTTCATTCTGTGATCGATCTGCAGCTGTGGATCATTGAAGTGCTATTATTGACTTGGTCACTTTTTTTAGGCTGCCCAGAGCGTTTTTAGATCACTTTTTTTCTGGGGTGATCGGCGGCCATTTTGTGACTTGTGGTGCGCCAGCACGAGCTATCACCAAGTGTATTTAACCATCGATAGTGTGGTTATTTTGTGCTATATCCTACATCAGCTGCAGGCTGAGCCTGTGTCACCGAAGTGCATTTAACCATCAACAGTCTGGTTATTTATTGGCCATATACTACATCAGCTGCAGGCTGAGCCTGTTTCACCCAAGTGCATTTAACCATCAACAGTCTGATTATTTTTTGGCCATATACTACATCTGGTGCAGGCTGAGCCTGTGTCACCCAAGTGCATTTAACCATCAACAGTGTGGTTATTTTTTGGCCATATATTACATCAGGGGCAAGTTGAGCCTGTCACCCAGCGCCTAAAAAATAGACCTGACATTTCTATTCAACCAAATCTGCACAGTTTTAGCTGGTCAAGTTATTTGTAGTGACCGTCAAAGCAGACTTTTTGTTCTGGGTTGAAAAAGCATTCCCAAATTTGCCATTCTGAAAATAACTAGTTTGTGGTATTTGAGGCCTACTTGAAATCTATCCCAAAAAGAAAATCATACATTGAAGTTATTGATAGTGTCATTCAGAAAAACCTAAGACACACGCTAGCGTGCTGATAGAAGTGTCATTCTGTGATTAAACCTATAACTGTCACACAGCGCAAAAAAAAACACGTCTCACATATCTATTCAACCAAATCTGCACAGTTTTAGCTGGTCAAGTTATTTGTAGTGACAGTCAAAGCAGACTTTTTGTTCTGGGTTGAAAAAGCATTCCCAAATTTGCCATTCTGAAAATACCTAGTTTGTGGCATTTGAGGCCTACTTGAAATCTATCCCAAAAAGAAAATCTTACATTGAAGTTATTGATAGTGTCATTCAGAAAATCCTAAGACACACGCTAGCGTGCTGATAGAAGTGTCATTCTGTGATTAAACCTATAACTGTCACACAGCGCAAAAAAAAAACAGGTCTCACATCTCTATTCAACCAAATCTGCACAGTTTTAGCTGGTCAAGTTATTTGTAGTGACCGTCAAAGCAGACTTTTTGTTCTGGGTTGAAAAAGCATTCCCAAATTTGCCATTCTGAAAATAACTAGTTTGTGGTATTTGAGGCCTACTTGAAATCTATCCCAAAAAGAAAATCTTACATTGAAGTTATTGATAGTGTCATTCAGAAAAACCTAAGACACACGCTAGCGTGCTAATAGAAGTGTCATTCTGTGATTAAACCTATAACTGTCACACAGCGCAAAAAAAAACAGGTCTCACATCTCTATTCAACCAAATCTGCACAGTTTTAGCTGGTCAAGTTATTTGTAGTGACCGTCAAAGCAGACTTTTTGTTCTGGGTTAAAAAAGCATTCCCAAATTTGCCATTCTGAAAATAACTAGTTTGTGGTATTTGAGGCCTACTTGAAATCTATCCCAAAAAGAAAATCTTACATTGAAGTTATTGATAGTGTCATTCAGAAAAACCTAAGACACACGCTAGCGTGCTGATAGAAGTTTCATTCTGTGATTAAACCTATAACTGTCACACAGCGCAAAAAAAAACAGGTCTCACATCTCTATTCAACCAAATCTGCACAGTTTTAGCTGGTCAAGTTATTTGTAGTGACCGTCAAAGCAGACTTTTTGTTCTGGGTTGAAAAAGCATTCCCAAATTTGCCATTCTGAAAATAACTAGTTTGTGGTATTTCAGGCCTACTTGAAATCTATCCCAAAAAGAAAATCTTACATTGAAGTTATTGATAGTGTCATTCAGAAAAACCTAAGACACACGCTAGCGTGCTGATAGAAGTGTCATTCTGTGATTAAACCTATAACTGTCACACAGCGCAAAAAAAAACAGGTCTCACATCTCTATTCAACCAAATCTGCACAGTTTTAGCTAGTCAAGTTATTTGTAGTGACCGTCAAAGCAGACTTTTTGTTCTGGGTTGAAAAAGCATTCCCAAATTTGCCATTCTGAAAATAACTAGTTTGTGGTATTTGAGGCCTACTTAAAATCTATCCCAAAAAGAAAATCTTACATTGAAGTTATTGAAAGTGTCATTCAGAAAAACCTAAGACACACGCTAGCGTGCTGATAGAAGTGTCATTCTGTGATTAAACCTATAACTGTCACACAGCGCAAAAAAAAACACGTCTCACATCTCTATTCAACCAAATCTGCACAGTTTTAGCTGGTCAAGTTATTTGTAGTGACCGTCAAAGCAGACTTTTTGTTCTGGGTTGAATAAGCATTCCTAAATTTGCCATTCTGAAAATAACTAGTTTGTGGTATTTGAGGCCTACTTGAAATCTATCCCAAAAAGAAAATCATACATTGAAGTTATTGATAGTGTCATTCAGAAAAACCTAAGACACACGCTAGCGTGCTGATAGAAGTGTCATTCTGTGATTAAACCTATGACTGTCACACAGCGCAAAAAAAAACACGTCTCACATCTCTATTCAACCAAATCTGCACAGTTTTAGCTGGTCAAGTTATTTGTAGTGACAGTCAAAGCAGACTTTTTGTTCTGGGTTAAAAAAGCATTCCCAAATTTGCCATTCTGAAAATACCTAGTTTGTGGCATTTGAGGCCTACTTGAAATCTATCCCAAAAAGAAAATCTTACATTGAAGTTATTGATAGTGTCATTCAGAAAATCCTAAGACACACGCTAGCGTGCTGATAGAAGTGTCATTCTGTGATTAAACCTATAACTGTCACACAGCGCAAAAAAAAAACAGGTCTCACATCTCTATTCAACCAAATCTGCACAGTTTTAGCTGGTCAAGTTATTTGTAGTGACCGTCAAAGCAGACTTTTTGTTCTGGGTTGAAAAAGCATTCCCAAATTTGCCATTCTGAAAATAACTAGTTTGTGGTATTTGAGGCCTACTTGAAATCTATCCCAAAAAGAAAATCTTACATTGAAGTTATTGATAGTGTCATTCAGAAAAACCTAAGACACACGCTAGCGTGCTAATAGAAGTGTCATTCTGTGATTAAACCTATAACTGTCACACAGCGCAAAAAAAAACAGGTCTCACATCTCTATTCAACCAAATCTGCACAGTTTTAGCTGGTCAAGTTATTTGTAGTGACCGTCAAAGCAGACTTTTTGTTCTGGGTTAAAAAGCATTCCCAAATTTGCCATTCTGAAAATAACTAGTTTGTGGTATTTCAGGCCTACTTGAAATCTATCCCAAAAAGAAAATCTTACATTGAAGTTATTGATAGTGTCATTCAGAAAAACCTAAGACACACGCTAGCGTGCTGATAGAAGTTTCATTCTGTGATTAAACCTATAACTGTCACACAGCGCAAAAAAAAACAGGTCTCACATCTCTATTCAACCAAATCTGCACAGTTTTAGCTGGTCAAGTTATTTGTAGTGACCGTCAAAGCAGACTTTTTGTTCTGGGTTGAAAAAGCATTCCCAAATTTGCCATTCTGAAAATAACTAGTTTGTGGTATTTCAGGCCTACTTGAAATCTATCCCAAAAAGAAAATCTTACATTGAAGTTATTGATAGTGTCATTCAGAAAAACCTAAGACACACGCTAGCGTGCTGATAGAAGTGTCATTCTGTGATTAAACCTATAACTGTCACACAGCGCAAAAAAAAACAGGTCTCACATCTCTATTCAACCAAATCTGCACAATTTTAGCTAGTCAAGTTATTTGTAGTGACCGTCAAAGCAGACTTTTTGTTCTGGGTTGAAAAAGCATTCCCAAATTTGCCATTCTGAAAATAACTAGTTTGTGGTATTTGAGGCCTACTTAAAATCTATCCCAAAAAGAAAATCTTACATTGAAGTTATTGAAAGTGTCATTCAGAAAAACCTAAGACACACGCTAGCGTGCTGATAGAAGTGTCATTCTGTGATTAAACCTATAACTGTCACACAGCGCAAAAAAAAACACGTCTCACATCTCTATTCAACCAAATCTGCACAGTTTTAGCTGGTCAAGTTATTTGTAGTGACCGTCAAAGCAGACTTTTTGTTCTGGGTTGAATAAGCATTCCCAAATTTGCCATTCTGAAAATAACTAGTTTGTGGTATTTGAGGCCTACTTGAAATCTATCCCAAAAAGAAAATCTTACATTGAAGTTATTGATAGTGTAATTCAGAAAAACCTAAGACACACGCTAGCGTGCTGATAGAAGTGTCATTCTGTGATTAAACCTATAACTGTCACACAGCGCAAAAAAAAACACGTCTCACATCTCTATTCAACCAAATCTGCACAGTTTTAGCTGGTCAAGTTATTTGTAGTGACAGTCAAAGCAGACTTTTTGTTCTGGGTTGAAAAAGCATTCCCAAATTTGCCATTCTGAAAATAACTAGTTTGTGGCATTTGAGGCCTACTTGAAATCTATCCCAAAAAGAAAATCTTACATTGAAGTTATTGATAGTGTCATTCAGAAAAACCTAAGACACACGCTAGCGTGCTGATAGAAGTGTCATTCTGTGATTAAACCTATAACTGTCACACAGCGCAAAAAAAAACAGGTCTCACATCTCTATTCAACCAAATCTGCACAGTTTTAGCTAGTCAAGTTATTTGTAGTGACCGTCAAAGCAGACTTTTTGTTCTGGGTTGAAAAAGCATTCCCAAATTTGCCATTCTGAAAATAACTAGTTTGTGGTATTTGAGGCCTACTTAAAATCTATCCCAAAAAGAAAATCTTACATTGAAGTTATTGAAAGTGTCATTCAGAAAAACCTAAGACACACGCTAGCGTGCTGATAGAAGTGTCATTCTGTGATTAAACCTATAACTGTCACACAGCGCAAAAAAAAACACGTCTCACATCTCTATTCAACCAAATCTGCACAGTTTTAGCTGGTCAAGTTATTTGTAGTGACCGTCAAAGCAGACTTTTTGTTCTGGGTTGAATAAGCATTCCCAAATTTGCCATTCTGAAAATAACTAGTTTGTGGTATTTGAGGCCTACTTGAAATCTATCCCAAAAAGAAAATCTTACATTGAAGTTATTGATAGTGTAATTCAGAAAAACCTAAGACACACGCTAGCGTGCTGATAGAAGTGTCATTCTGTGATTAAACCTATAACTGTCACACAGCGCAAAAAAAAAACACGTCTCACATCTCTATTCAACCAAATCTGCACAGTTTTAGCTGGTCAAGTTATTTGTAGTGACAGTCAAAGCAGACTTTTTGTTCTGGGTTGAAAAAGCATTCCCAAATTTGCCATTCTGAAAATAACTAGTTTGTGGCATTTGAGGCCTACTTGAAATCTATCCCAAAAAGAAAATCTTACATTGAAGTTATTGATAGTGTCATTCAGAAAAACCTAAGACACACGCTAGCGTGCTGATAGAAGTGTCCTTCTGTGATTAAACCTATAACTGTCACACAGCGCAAAAAAAAAACAGGTCTCACATCTCTATTCAACCAAATCTGCACAGTTTTAGCTGGTCAAGGTATTTGTAGTAACCGTCAAAGCAGACTTTTTGTTCTGGGTTGAAAAAGCATTCACAAATTTGCCATTCTGAAAATAACTAGTTTGTGGTATTTCAGGCCTACTTGAAATCTATCCCAAAAAGAAAATCTTACATTGAAGTTATTGATAGTGTCATTCAGAAAAACCTAAGACATACGCTAGCGTGCTAATAGAAGTGTCATTCTGCGATTAAACCTATAACTGTCACACAGCGCAAAAAAAAACAGGTCTCACATCTCTATTCAACCAAATCTGCACAGTTTTAGCTGGTCAAGTTATTTGTAGTGACCGTCAAAGCAGACTTTTTGTTCTGGGTTGAAAAAGCATTCCCAAATTTGCCATTCTGAAAATAACTAGTTTGTGGTATTTCAGGCCTACTTGAAATCTATCCCAAAAAGAAAATCTTACATTGAAGTTATTGATAGTGTCATTCAGAAAAACCTAAGACACACGCTAGCGTGCTGATAGAAGTGTCATTCTGTGATTAAACCTATAACTGTCACACAGCGCAAACAAAAACAGGTCTCACATCTCTATTCAACCAAATCTGCACAGTTTTAGCTAGTCAAGTTATTTGTAGTGACCGTCAAAGCAGACTTTTTGTTCTGGGTTGAAAAAGCATTCCCAAATTTGCCATTCTGAAAATAACTAGTTTGTGGTATTTCAGGCCTACTTGAAATCTATCCCAAAAAGAAAATCTTACATTGAAGTTATTGATAGTGTCATTCAGAAAAACCTAAGACACACGCTAGCGTGCTGATAGAAGTGTCATTCTGTGATTAAACCTATAACTGTCACACAGCGCAAAAAAAAACAGGTCTCACATCTCTATTCAACCAAATCTGCACAGTTTTAGCTGGTCAAGTTATTTGTAGTGACCGTCAAAGCAGACTTTTTGTTCTGGGTTGAAAAAGCATTCCCAAATTTGCCATTCTGAAAATAACTAGTTTGTGGTATTTCAGGCCTACTTGAAATCTATCCCAAAAAGAAAATCTTACATTGAAGTTATTGATATTGTCATTCAGAAAAACCTAAGACACACGCTAGCGTGCTGATAGAAGTGTCATTCTGTGATTAAACCTATAACTGTCACACAGCGCAAAAAAAAACACGTCTCACATCTCTATTCAACCAAATCTGCACAGTTTTAGCTGGTCAAGTTATTTGTAGTGACCGTCAAAGCAGACTTTTTGTTCTGGGTTGAAAAAGCATTCCCAAATTTGCCATTCTGAAAATAACTAGTTTGTGGTATTTCAGGCCTACTTGAAATCTATCCCAAAAAGAAAATCTTACATTGAAGTTATTGATAGTGTCATTCAGAAAAACCTAAGACACACGCTAGCGTGCTGATAGAAGTGTCATTCTGTGATTAAACCTATAACTGTCACACAGCGCAAAAAAAAACAGGTCTCACATCTCTATTCAACCAAATCTGCACAGTTTTAGCTGGTCAAGTTATTTGTAGTGACCGTCAAAGCAGACTTTTTGTTCTGGGTTGAAAAAGCATTCCCAAATTTGCCATTCTGAAAATAACTAGTTTGTGGTATTTCAGGCCTACTTGAAATCTATCCCAAAAAGAAAATCTTACATTGAAGTTATTGATAGTGTCATTCAGAAAAACCTAAGACACACGCTAGCGTGCTGATAGAAGTTTCATTCTGTGATTAAACCTATAACTGTCACACAGCGCAAAAAAAAACACGTCTCACATCTCTACTCAACCAAATCTGCACAGTTTTAGCTGGTCAAGTTATTTGTAGTGACCGTCAAAGCAGACTTTTTGTTCTGGGTTGAAAAAGCATTCCCAAATTTGCCATTCTGAAAATAACTAGTTTGTGGTATTTGAGGCCTACTTGAAATCTATCCCAAAAAGAAAATCTTACATTGAAGTTATTGATATTGTCATTCAGAAAAACCTAAGACACACGCTAGCGTGCTGATAGAAGTGTCATTCTGTGATTAAACCTATAACTGTCACACAGCGCAAAAAAAAACACGTCTCACATCTCTATTCAACCAAATCTGCACAGTTTTAGCTGGTCAAGTTATTTGTAGTGACCGTCAAAGCAGACTTTTTGTTCTGGGTTGAAAAAGCATTCCCAAATTTGCCATTCTGAAAATAACTAGTTTGTGGTATTTGAGGCCTACTTGAAATCTATCCCAAAAAGAAAATCTTACATTGAAGTTATTGATAGTGTAATTCAGAAAAACCTAAGACACACGCTAGCGTGCTGATAGAAGTGTCATTCTGTGATTAAACCTATAACTGTCACACAGCGCAAAAAAAAACACGTCTCACATCTCTATTCAACCAAATCTGCACAGTTTTAGCTGGTCAAGTTATTTGTAGTGACAGTCAAAGCAGACTTTTTGTTCTGGGTTGAAAAAGCATTCCCAAATTTGCCATTCTGAAAATAACTAGTTTGTGGCATTTGAGGCCTACTTGAAATCTATCCCAAAAAGAAAATCTTACATTGAAGTTATTGATAGTGTCATTCAGAAAAACCTAAGACACACGCTAGCGTGCTAATAGAAGTGTCATTCTGTGATTAAACCTATAACTGTCACACAGCGCAAAAAAAAACAGGTCTCACATCTCTATTCAACCAAATCTGCACAGTTTTAGCTGGTCAAGTTATTTGTAGTGACCGTCAAAGCAGACTTTTTGTTCTGGGTTAAAAAAGCATTCCCAAATTTGCCATTCTGAAAATAACTAGTTTGTGGTATTTGAGGCCTACTTGAAATCTATCCCAAAAAGAAAATCTTACATTGAAGTTATTGATAGTGTCATTCAGAAAAACCTAAGACACACGCTAGCGTGCTGATAGAAGTTTCATTCTGTGATTAAACCTATAACTGTCACACAGCGCAAAAAAAAACAGGTCTCACATCTCTATTCAACCAAATCTGCACAGTTTTAGCTGGTCAAGTTATTTGTAGTGACCGTCAAAGCAGACTTTTTGTTCTGGGTTGAAAAAGCATTCCCAAATTTGCCATTCTGAAAATAACTAGTTTGTGGTATTTCAGGCCTACTTGAAATCTATCCCAAAAAGAAAATCTTACATTGAAGTTATTGATAGTGTCATTCAGAAAAACCTAAGACACACGCTAGCGTGCTGATAGAAGTGTCATTCTGTGATTAAACCTATAACTGTCACACAGCGCAAAAAAAAACAGGTCTCACATCTCTATTCAACCAAATCTGCACAATTTTAGCTAGTCAAGTTATTTGTAGTGACCGTCAAAGCAGACTTTTTGTTCTGGGTTGAAAAAGCATTCCCAAATTTGCCATTCTGAAAATAACTAGTTTGTGGTATTTGAGGCCTACTTAAAATCTATCCCAAAAAGAAAATCTTACATTGAAGTTATTGAAAGTGTCATTCAGAAAAACCTAAGACACACGCTAGCGTGCTGATAGAAGTGTCATTCTGTGATTAAACCTATAACTGTCACACAGCGCAAAAAAAAACACGTCTCACATCTCTATTCAACCAAATCTGCACAGTTTTAGCTGGTCAAGTTATTTGTAGTGACCGTCAAAGCAGACTTTTTGTTCTGGGTTGAATAAGCATTCCCAAATTTGCCATTCTGAAAATAACTAGTTTGTGGTATTTGAGGCCTACTTGAAATCTATCCCAAAAAGAAAATCTTACATTGAAGTTATTGATAGTGTAATTCAGAAAAACCTAAGACACACGCTAGCGTGCTGATAGAAGTGTCATTCTGTGATTAAACCTATAACTGTCACACAGCGCAAAAAAAAACACGTCTCACATCTCTATTCAACCAAATCTGCACAGTTTTAGCTGGTCAAGTTATTTGTAGTGACAGTCAAAGCAGACTTTTTGTTCTGGGTTGAAAAAGCATTCCCAAATTTGCCATTCTGAAAATAACTAGTTTGTGGCATTTGAGGCCTACTTGAAATCTATCCCAAAAAGAAAATCTTACATTGAAGTTATTGATAGTGTCATTCAGAAAAACCTAAGACACACGCTAGCGTGCTGATAGAAGTGTCATTCTGTGATTAAACCTATAACTGTCACACAGCGCAAAAAAAAAACAGGTCTCACATCTCTATTCAACCAAATCTGCACAGTTTTAGCTGGTCAAGGTATTTGTAGTAACCGTCAAAGCAGACTTTTTGTTCTGGGTTGAAAAAGCATTCACAAATTTGCCATTCTGAAAATAACTAGTTTGTGGTATTTCAGGCCTACTTGAAATCTATCCCAAAAAGAAAATCTTACATTGAAGTTATTGATAGTGTCATTCAGAAAAACCTAAGACATACGCTAGCGTGCTAATAGAAGTGTCATTCTGCGATTAAACCTATAACTGTCACACAGCGCAAAAAAAAACAGGTCTCACATCTCTATTCAACCAAATCTGCACAGTTTTAGCTGGTCAAGTTATTTGTAGTGACCGTCAAAGCAGACTTTTTGTTCTGGGTTGAAAAAGCATTCCCAAATTTGCCATTCTGAAAATAACTAGTTTGTGGTATTTCAGGCCTACTTGAAATCTATCCCAAAAAGAAAATCTTACATTGAAGTTATTGATAGTGTCATTCAGAAAAACCTAAGACACACGCTAGCGTGCTGATAGAAGTGTCATTCTGTGATTAAACCTATAACTGTCACACAGCGCAAACAAAAACAGGTCTCACATCTCTATTCAACCAAATCTGCACAGTTTTAGCTAGTCAAGTTATTTGTAGTGACCGTCAAAGCAGACTTTTTGTTCTGGGTTGAAAAAGCATTCCCAAATTTGCCATTCTGAAAATAACTAGTTTGTGGTATTTCAGGCCTACTTGAAATCTATCCCAAAAAGAAAATCTTACATTGAAGTTATTGATAGTGTCATTCAGAAAAACCTAAGACACACGCTAGCGTGCTGATAGAAGTGTCATTCTGTGATTAAACCTATAACTGTCACACAGCGCAAAAAAAAACAGGTCTCACATCTCTATTCAACCAAATCTGCACAGTTTTAGCTGGTCAAGTTATTTGTAGTGACCGTCAAAGCAGACTTTTTGTTCTGGGTTGAAAAAGCATTCCCAAATTTGCCATTCTGAAAATAACTAGTTTGTGGTATTTCAGGCCTACTTGAAATCTATCCCAAAAAGAAAATCTTACATTGAAGTTATTGATATTGTCATTCAGAAAAACCTAAGACACACGCTAGCGTGCTGATAGAAGTGTCATTCTGTGATTAAACCTATAACTGTCACACAGCGCAAAAAAAAACACGTCTCACATCTCTATTCAACCAAATCTGCACAGTTTTAGCTGGTCAAGTTATTTGTAGTGACCGTCAAAGCAGACTTTTTGTTCTGGGTTGAAAAAGCATTCCCAAATTTGCCATTCTGAAAATAACTAGTTTGTGGTATTTCAGGCCTACTTGAAATCTATCCCAAAAAGAAAATCTTACATTGAAGTTATTGATAGTGTCATTCAGAAAAACCTAAGACACACGCTAGCGTGCTGATAGAAGTGTCATTCTGTGATTAAACCTATAACTGTCACACAGCGCAAAAAAAAACAGGTCTCACATCTCTATTCAACCAAATCTGCACAGTTTTAGCTGGTCAAGTTATTTGTAGTGACCGTCAAAGCAGACTTTTTGTTCTGGGTTGAAAAAGCATTCCCAAATTTGCCATTCTGAAAATAACTAGTTTGTGGTATTTCAGGCCTACTTGAAATCTATCCCAAAAAGAAAATCTTACATTGAAGTTATTGATAGTGTCATTCAGAAAAACCTAAGACACACGCTAGCGTGCTGATAGAAGTGTCATTCTGTGATTAAACCTATAACTGTCACACAGCGCAAAAAAAAACACGTCTCACATCTCTATTCAACCAAATCTGCACAGTTTTAGCTGGTCAAGTTATTTGTAGTGACCGTCAAAGCAGACTTTTTGTTCTGGGTTGAAAAAGCATTCCCAAATTTGCCATTCTGAAAATAACTAGTTTGTGGTATTTGAGGCCTACTTGAAATCTATCCCAAAAAGAAAATCTTACATTGAAGTTATTGATAGTGTAATTCAGAAAAACCTAAGACACACGCTAGCGTGCTGATAGAAGTGTCATTCTGTGATTAAACCTATAACTGTCACACAGCGCAAAAAAAAACACGTCTCACATCTCTATTCAACCAAATCTGCACAGTTTTAGCTGGTCAAGTTATTTGTAGTGACCGTCAAAGCAGACTTTTTGTTCTGGGTTGAAAAAGCATTCCCAAATTTGCCATTCTGAAAATAACTAGTTTGTGGTATTTGAGGCCTACTTGAAATCTATCCCAAAAAGAAAATCTTACATTGAAGTTATTGATAGTGTCATTCAGAAAAACCTAAGACACACGCTAGCGTGCTGATAGAAGTTTCATTCTGTGATTAAACCTATAACTGTCACACAGCGCAAAAAAAAACACGTCTCACATCTCTACTCAACCAAATCTGCACAGTTTTAGCTGGTCAAGTTATTTGTAGTGACCGTCAAAGCAGACTTTTTGTTCTGGGTTGAAAAAGCATTCCCAAATTTGCCATTCTGAAAATAACTAGTTTGTGGTATTTGAGGCCTACTTGAAATCTATCCCAAAAAGAAAATCTTACATTGAAGTTATTGATAGTGTAATTCAGAAAAACCTAAGACACACGCTAGCGTGCTGATAGAAGTGTCATTCTGTGATTAAACCTATAACTGTCACACAGCGCAAAAAAAAACACGTCTCACATCTCTATTCAACCAAATCTGCACAGTTTTAGCTGGTCAAGTTATTTGTAGTGACCGTCAAAGCAGACTTTTTGTTCTGGGTTGAAAAAGCATTCCCAAATTTGCCATTCTGAAAATAACTAGTTTGTGGTATTTGAGGCCTACTTGAAATCTATCCCAAAAAGAAAATCTTACATTGAAGTTATTGATAGTGTCATTCAGAAAAACCTAAGACACACGCTAGCGTGCTGATAGAAGTTTCATTCTGTGATTAAACCTATAACTGTCACACAGCGCAAAAAAAAACACGTCTCACATCTCTACTCAACCAAATCTGCACAGTTTTAGCTGGTCAAGTTATTTGTAGTGACCGTCAAAGCAGACTTTTTGTTCTGGGTTGAAAAAGCATTCCCAAATTTGCCATTCTGAAAATAACTAGTTTGTGGTATTTGAGGCCTACTTGAAATCTATCCCAAAAAGAAAATCTTACATTGAAGTTATTGATAGTGTAATTCAGAAAAACCTAAGACACACGCTAGCGTGCTGATAGAAGTGTCATTCTGTGATTAAACCTATAACTGTCACACAGCGCAAAAAAAAACACGTCTCACATCTCTATTCAACCAAATCTGCACAGTTTTAGCTGGTCAAGTTATTTGTAGTGACAGTCAAAGCAGACTTTTTGTTCTGGGTTGAAAAAGCATTCCCAAATTTGCCATTCTGAAAATAACTAGTTTGTGGCATTTGAGGCCTACTTGAAATCTATCCCAAAAAGAAAATCTTACATTGAAGTTATTGATAGTGTCATTCAGAAAAACCTAAGACACACGCTAGCGTGCTGATAGAAGTGTCATTCTGTGATTAAACCTATAACTGTCACACAGCGCAAAAAAAAAACAGGTCTCACATCTCTATTCAACCAAATCTGCACAGTTTTAGCTGGTCAAGGTATTTGTAGTAACCGTCAAAGCAGACTTTTTGTTCTGGGTTGAAAAAGCATTCACAAATTTGCCATTCTGAAAATAACTAGTTTGTGGTATTTCAGGCCTACTTGAAATCTATCCCAAAAAGAAAATCTTACATTGAAGTTATTGATAGTGTCATTCAGAAAAACCTAAGACATACGCTAGCGTGCTAATAGAAGTGTCATTCTGCGATTAAACCTATAACTGTCACACAGCGCAAAAAAAAACAGGTCTCACATCTCTATTCAACCAAATCTGCACAGTTTTAGCTGGTCAAGTTATTTGTAGTGACCGTCAAAGCAGACTTTTTGTTCTGGGTTGAAAAAGCATTCCCAAATTTGCCATTCTGAAAATAACTAGTTTGTGGTATTTCAGGCCTACTTGAAATCTATCCCAAAAAGAAAATCTTACATTGAAGTTATTGATAGTGTCATTCAGAAAAACCTAAGACACACGCTAGCGTGCTGATAGAAGTGTCATTCTGTGATTAAACCTATAACTGTCACACAGCGCAAACAAAAACAGGTCTCACATCTCTATTCAACCAAATCTGCACAGTTTTAGCTAGTCAAGTTATTTGTAGTGACCGTCAAAGCAGACTTTTTGTTCTGGGTTGAAAAAGCATTCCCAAATTTGCCATTCTGAAAATAACTAGTTTGTGGTATTTCAGGCCTACTTGAAATCTATCCCAAAAAGAAAATCTTACATTGAAGTTATTGATAGTGTCATTCAGAAAAACCTAAGACACACGCTAGCGTGCTGATAGAAGTGTCATTCTGTGATTAAACCTATAACTGTCACACAGCGCAAAAAAAAACAGGTCTCACATCTCTATTCAACCAAATCTGCACAGTTTTAGCTGGTCAAGTTATTTGTAGTGACCGTCAAAGCAGACTTTTTGTTCTGGGTTGAAAAAGCATTCCCAAATTTGCCATTCTGAAAATAACTAGTTTGTGGTATTTCAGGCCTACTTGAAATCTATCCCAAAAAGAAAATCTTACATTGAAGTTATTGATATTGTCATTCAGAAAAACCTAAGACACACGCTAGCGTGCTGATAGAAGTGTCATTCTGTGATTAAACCTATAACTGTCACACAGCGCAAAAAAAAACACGTCTCACATCTCTATTCAACCAAATCTGCACAGTTTTAGCTGGTCAAGTTATTTGTAGGACACACGCTAGCGTGCTGATAGAAGTGTCATTCTGTGATTAAACCTATAACTGTCACACAGCGCAAAAAAAAACAGGTCTCACATCTCTATTCAACCAAATCTGCACAGTTTTAGCTGGTCAAGTTATTTGTAGTGACCGTCAAAGCAGACTTTTTGTTCTGGGTTGAAAAAGCATTCCCAAATTTGCCATTCTGAAAATAACTAGTTTGTGGTATTTCAGGCCTACTTGAAATCTATCCCAAAAAGAAAATCTTACATTGAAGTTATTGATAGTGTCATTCAGAAAAACCTAAGACACACGCTAGCGTGCTGATAGAAGTGTCATTCTGTGATTAAACCTATAACTGTCACACAGCGCAAAAAAAAACACGTCTCACATCTCTATTCAACCAAATCTGCACAGTTTTAGCTGGTCAAGTTATTTGTAGTGACCGTCAAAGCAGACTTTTTGTTCTGGGTTGAAAAAGCATTCCCAAATTTGCCATTCTGAAAATAACTAGTTTGTGGTATTTGAGGCCTACTTGAAATCTATCCCAAAAAGAAAATCTTACATTGAAGTTATTGATAGTGTAATTCAGAAAAACCTAAGACACACGCTAGCGTGCTGATAGAAGTGTCATTCTGTGATTAAACCTATAACTGTCACACAGCGCAAAAAAAAACACGTCTCACATCTCTATTCAACCAAATCTGCACAGTTTTAGCTGGTCAAGTTATTTGTAGTGACCGTCAAAGCAGACTTTTTGTTCTGGGTTGAAAAAGCATTCCCAAATTTGCCATTCTGAAAATAACTAGTTTGTGGTATTTGAGGCCTACTTGAAATCTATCCCAAAAAGAAAATCTTACATTGAAGTTATTGATAGTGTCATTCAGAAAAACCTAAGACACACGCTAGCGTGCTGATAGAAGTTTCATTCTGTGATTAAACCTATAACTGTCACACAGCGCAAAAAAAAACACGTCTCACATCTCTACTCAACCAAATCTGCACAGTTTTAGCTGGTCAAGTTATTTGTAGTAACCGTCAAAGCAGACTTTTTGTTCTGGGTTGAAAAAGCATTCCCAAATTTGCCATTCTGAAAATAACTAGTTTGTGGTATTTGAGGCCTACTTGAAATCTATCCCAAAAAGAAAATCTTACATTGAAGTTATTGATAGTGTAATTCAGAAAAACCTAAGACACACGCTAGCGTGCTGATAGAAGTGTCATTCTGTGATTAAACCTATAACTGTCACACAGCGCAAAAAAAACCACGTCTCACATCTCTATTCAACCAAATCTGCACAGTTTTAGCTGGTCAAGTTATTTGTAGTGACCGTCAAAGCAGACTTTTTGTTCTGGGTTGAAAAAGCATTCCCAAATTTGCCATTCTGAAAATAACTAGTTTGTGGTATTTGAGGCCTACTTGAAATCTATCCCAAAAAGAAAATCTTACATTGAAGTTATTGATAGTGTCATTCAGAAAAACCTAAGACACACGCTAGCGTGCTGATAGAAGTTTCATTCTGTGATTAAACCTATAACTGTCACACAGCGCAAAAAAAAACACGTCTCACATCTCTACTCAACCAAATCTGCACAGTTTTAGCTGGTCAAGTTATTTGTAGTGACCGTCAAAGCAGACTTTTTGTTCTGGGTTGAAAAAGCATTCCCAAATTTGCCATTCTGAAAATAACTAGTTTGTGGTATTTGAGGCCTACTTGAAATCTATCCCAAAAAGAAAATCTTACATTGAAGTTATTGATAGTGTAATTCAGAAAAACCTAAGACACACGCTAGCGTGCTGATAGAAGTGTCATTCTGTGATTAAACCTATACCTGTCACACAGCGCAAAAAAAAACAGGTCTCACATCTCTATTCAACCAAATCTGCAGTGTTTTAGCTGGTCAAGTTATTTGTAGTGACCGTAAAAGCACACTTTTTGTTCTGGGTTGAAAAAGCATTCCCAAATTTGCCATTCTCAAAATTGTGGTGAACGGGAACAATGAGGAAAACATCTAATAAGGGACGCGGACGCGGACATGGTCGTGGTGGTGTTAGTGGACCCTCTGGTGCTGGGAGAGGACGTGGCCGTTCTGCCACAGCCACACGTCCTAGTGAACCAACTACCTCAGGTCCCAGTAGCCAGCAGAATATACAGCGATATTTGGTGGGGCCCAATGCCGTTCTAAGGATGGTAAGGCCTGAGCAGGTACAGGCATTAGTCAATTGGGTGGCCGACAGTGGATCCAGCACGTTCACATTATCTCCCACCCAGTCTTCTGCAGAAAGCGCACAGATGGCGCATGCAAACCAAGCCCATCGGTCTGTCACATCACCCCCATGCATATCAGGGAAACTGTCTGAGCCTCAAGTTATGCAGCAGTCTCTTATGCTGTTTGAAGACTCTGCTGCCAGGGTTTCCCAAGGGCATCCACCTAGCCCTTCCCCAGGGGTGGAAGAGATAGAATGCACTAACGCACAACCACTTATTTTTCCTGATGATGAGGACATGGGAATAAAACCTCAGCACGTCTCTGATGATGACGAAACACAGGTGCCAACTGCTGCGTCTTTCTGCAGTGTGCAGACTGAACAGGAGGTCAGGGATCAAGACTGGGTGGAAGACGATGCAGGGGACGATGAGGTCCTAGACCCCACATGGAATGAAGGTCGTGCCACTGACTTTTACAGTTCGGAGGAAGAGGCAGTGGTGAGACCGAGCCAACAGCGTAGCAAAAGAGGGAGCAGTGGGCAAAATCAGAACACCCGCCTCCAAGAGACTCCGCCTGCTACTGACCGCCGCCATCTGGGACCGAGCACCCAAAGCTATTTGGCGCACGTCCTTCCGCCGCCAAGGATCGCAGGTCAACATTCTTTGCCTCCTGTCTCCTCCTCCTCCTACTCAGCTTCCTCCTCCTCTTCTTCCACCTGCTCATCCAGTCAGCCACACACCTTTACCACCAACTTCAGCACAGCACGGGGTAAACGTCAGCAGGTCATTCTGAAACTCATATGTTTGGGGGACAGGCCCCACACCGCACAGGAGTTGTGGCGGGGTATAGAACAACAGACCGACGAGTGGTTGCTGCCGGTGAGCCTCAAGCCCGGCCTGGTGGTGTGCGATAATGGGCGAAATCTCGTTGCAGCTCTGGGACTAGCCGGTTTGACGCACATCCCTTGCCTGGCGCATGTGCTGAATTTGGTGGTGCAGAAGTTCATTCGCAACTACCCCGACATGTCAGAGCTGCTGCATAAAGTGCGGGCCGTCTGTTCGCGCTTCCGGCGTTCACACCCTGCCGCTGCTCGCCTGTCTGCGCTACAGCGTAACTTCGGCCTTCCCGCTCACCGCCTCATATGCGACGTGCCCACCAGGTGGAACTCCACCTTGCATATGCTGGACAGACTGTGCGAGCAGCAGCAGGCCATAGTGGAGTTTCAGCTGCAGCACGCACGGGTCAGTCGCACTGCGGATCAGACCCACTTCACCACCAATGACTGGGCCTCCATGCGAGACCTGTGTGCCCTGTTGCGCTGTTTCGAGTACTCCACCAACATGGCCAGTGGCGATGACGCCGTTATCAGCGTTACAACACCACTTCTATGTCTCCTTGAGAAAACACTTAGGGCGATGATGGAAGAGGAGGTGGCCCAGGAGGAAGAGGAGGAAGAGGGGTCATTTTTAGCACTTTCAGGCCAGTCGCTTCGAAGTGACTCAGAGGGAGGTTTTTTGCAACACCAGAGGCCAGGTACAAATGTGGCCAGACAGGGCCCACTACTGGAGGACGAGGAGGATGAGGATGAAGCATGTTCACAGCGGGGTGGCACCCAAAGCAGCTCGGGCCCATCACTGGTGCGTGGCTGGGGGGAAACACAGGACGATGACGATACGCCTCCCACAGAGGACAGCTTGTCCTTACCTCTGGGCAGCCTGGCACACATGAGCGACTACATGCTGCAGTGCCTGCGCAACGACAGCAGAGTTGCCCACATTTTAACGTGTTCGGACTACTGGGTTGCCACCCTGCTGGATCCCCGGTACAAAGACAATGTGCCCACCTTACTTCCTACACTGGAGCGTGATAGGAAGATGCACGAGTACAAGCGCACGTTGGTAGACGCGCTACTGAGAGCATTCCCAAATGTCATAGGGGAACCAGTGGAAGCCCAAGGCGAAGGCAGAGGAGGAGCAAGAGGTCGCCAACGCAGCTGTGTCACGCCCAGCTCCTCTGAGGGCAGGGTTAGCATGGCAGAGATTTGGAAAAGTTTTGTCAACACGCCACATCTAAGTGCACCACCACCTGATACGGAACGTGTTAGCAGGAGGCAACATTTCACTAACATGGTGGAACAGTACCTGTGCACACCCCTCCACGTACTGACTGATGGTTCGGCCCCAATCAACTTCTGGGTCTCCAAATTGTCCACGTGTCCAGAGCTAGCCTTTTATGCCTTGGAGGTGCTGGACTGCCCGGTGGCCAGCGTTTTGTCTGAACGTGTATTCAGCACGCAGGGGGCGTCATTACAGACAAACGCAGCCGCCTGTCTACAGCCAATGTGGACAAGCTGACGTTCATAAAAATTAGCCAGGCATGGATCCCACAGGACCTGTCCATCCCTTGTGCAGATTAGATATTAACTACCTCCCCTTAACAATATATTATTCTACTCCAGGGCACTTCCTCATTCAATACTATTTTTAATTTCATTTTACCATTATATTGCGGGGCAACCCAAAGTTGAATGAACCTCTCCTCTGTCTGGGTGCCGGGGCCTAAATGTGTGACAGTGGCCTGTTCCAGTGGTGGGTGACGTGAAGCCTGATTCTCTGCTATGACATGAATACAGATTCTGCGCTGACATAAGGCCAGATTCTCTGTTACGGGACCTCTCTCCTCTGCCTGGGTGCCTGGGCCTAAATGTGTGACAGTGGCCTGTTCCAGTGGTGGGTGACGTGAAGCCTGATTCTCTGCTATGACATGAATACAGATTCTGCGCTGACATAAGGCCAGATTCTCTGTTACGGGACCGCTCTCCTCTGTCTGGGTGCCGGGGCCTAAATGTGTGACAGTGGCCTGTTCCAGTGGTGGGTGACGTGAAGCCTGATTCTCTGCTATGACATGAATTCAGATTCTGCGCTGACATAAGGCCAGATTCTCTGTTACGGGACCTCTCTCCTCTGCCTGGGTGCCTGGGCCTAAATGTGTGACAGTGGCCTGTTCCAGTGGTGGGTGACGTGAAGCCTGATTCTCTGCTATGACATGAATACAGATTCTGCGCTGACATAAGGCCAGATTCTCTGTTACGGGACCGCTCTCCTCTGTCTGGGTGCCGGGGCCTAAATGTGTGACAGTGGCCTGTTCCAGTGGTGGGTGACGTGAAGCCTGATTCTCTGCTATGACATGAATACAGATTCTGCGCTGACATAAGGCCAGATTCTCTGTTACGGGACCTCTCTCCTCTGCCTGGGTGCCTGGGCCTAAATGTGTGACAGTGGCCTGTTCCAGTGGTGGGTGACGTGAAGCCTGATACTCTGCTATGACATGAATACAGATTCTGCGCTGACATAAGGCCAGATTCTCTGTTACGGGACCTCTCTCCTCTGCCTGGGCCTAAATGTGCGACAGTGGCCTGTTCCAGTGGTGGGTGACGTGATGCCTGATTCTCTGCTATGACATGAATACAGATTCTGCGCTGACATAAGGCCAGATTCTCTGTTACGGGACCTCTCTCCTCTGCCTGGGTGCCTGGGCCTAAATGTGTGACAGTGGCCTGTTCCAGTGGTGGCTGACGTGAAACCTGATTCTCTGCTATGACATGAATACAGATTCTGCGCTGACATAAGGCCAGATTCTCTGTAACGGGACCGCTCTCCTCTGTCTGGGTGCCGGGGCCTAAATGTGTGACAGTGGCCTGTTCCAGTGGTGGGTGACGTGAAGCCTGATTCTCTGCTATGACATGAAGACAGATTCTGCGCTGACATAAGGCCAGATTCTCTGTTACGGGACCGCTCTCCTCTCTCTGGGTGCCGGGGCTTAAATGTGTGACAGTGGCCTGTTCCAGTGGTGGGTGACGTGATGCCTGATTCTCTGCTATGACATGAAGACAGATTCTGCGCTGACATAAGGCCAGATTCTCTGTTACGGGACCGCTCTCCTCTCTCTGGGTGCCGGGGCTTAAATGTGTGACAGTGGCCTGTTCCAGTGGTGGGTGACGTGATGCCTGATTCTCTGCTATGACATGAAGACAGATTCTGCGCTGACATAAGGCCAGATTCTCTGTTACGGGACCGCTCTCCTCTGTCTAGGTGCCGGGGCCTAAATGTGTGACAGTGGCCTGTTCCAGTGGTGGGTGACGTGAAGCCTGATTCTCTGCTATGACATGAATACAGATTCTGCGCTGACATAAGGCCAGATTCTCTGTTACGGGACCTCTCTCCTCTGCCTGGGTGCCTGGGCCTAAATGTGTGACAGTGGCCTGTTCCAGTGGTGGGTGACGTGAAGCCTGATTCTCTGCTATGACATGAATACAGATTCTGCGCTGACATAAAGCCAGATTCTCTGTTACGGGACCGCTCTCCTCTGTCTGGGTGCCGGGGCCTAAATGTGTGACAGTGGCCTGTTCCAGTGGTGGGTGACGTGAAGCCTGATTCTCTGCTATGACATGAATACAGATTCTGCGCTGACATAAGGCCAGATTCTCTGTTACGGGACCTCTCTTCTCTGCCTGGGTGCCTGGGCCTAAATGTGTGACAGTGGCCTGTTCCAGTGGTGGGTGACGTGAAGCCTGATTCTCTGCTATGACATGAATACAGATTCTGCGCTGACATAAGGCCAGATTCTCTGTTACGGGACCTCTCTCCTCTGCCTGGGCCTAAATGTGTGACAGTGGCCTGTTCCAGTGGTGGGTGACGTGATGCCTGATTCTCTGCTATGACATGAATACAGATTCTGCGCTGACATAAGGCCAGATTCTCTGTTACGGGACCGCTCTCCTCTGTCTGGGTGCCGGGGCCTAAATGTGTGACAGTGGCCTGTTCCAGTGGTGGGTGACGTGAAGCCTGATTCTCAGCTATGACATGAATACAGATTCTGCGCTGACATAAGGCCAGATTCTCTGTTACGGGACCTCTCTCCTCTGCCTGGGTGCCTGGGCCTAAATGTGTGACAGTGGCCTGTTCCAGTGGTGGCTGACGTGAAGCCTGATTCTCTGCTATGACATGAATACAGATTCTGCGCTGACATAAGGCCAGATTCTCTGTAACGGGACCGCTCTCCTCTGTCTGGGTGCCGGGGCCTAAATGTGTGACAGTGGCCTGTTCCAGTGGTGGGTGACGTGAAGCCTGATTCTCTGCTATGACATGAAGACAGATTCTGCGCTGACATAAGGCCAGATTCTCTGTTACGGGACCTCTCTCCTCTGCCTGGGCCTAAATGTGTGACAGTGGCCTGTTCCAGTGGTGGGTGACGTGATGCCTGATTCTCTGCTATGACATGAAGACAGATTCTGCGCTGACATAAGGCCAGATTCTCTGTTACGGGACCTCTTTCCTCTGCCTGGGTGCCTGGGCCTAAATGTGTGACAGTGGCCTGTTCCAGTGGTGGGTGACGTGATGCCTGATTCTCTGCTATGACATGAAGACAGATTCTGCGCTGACATAAGCCAGATTCTCTGTTACGGGACCGCTCTCCTCTGTCTAGGTGCCGGGGCCTAAATGTGTGACAGTGGCCTGTTCCAGTTGTGGGTGACGTGAAGCCTGATTCTCTGCTATGACATGAATACAGATTCTGCGCTGACATAAGGCCAGATTCTCTGTTACGGGACCTCTCTCCTCTGCCTGGGTGCCTGGGCCTAAATGTGTGACAGTGGCCTGTTCCAGTGGTGGGTGACGTGAAGCCTGATTCTCTGCTATGACATGAATACAGATTCTGCGCTGACATAAGGCCAGATTCTCTGTTACGGGACCTCTCTCCTCTGCCTGGGCCTAAATGTGTGACAGTGGCCTGTTCCAGTGGTGGGTGACGTGAAGCCTGATTCTCTGCTATGACATGAAGACAGATTCTGCGCTGACATAAGGCCAGATTCTCTGTTACTGAACCGCTCTCCTCTGTCTGGGTGCCGGGGCCTAAATGTGTGACAGTGGCCTGTTCCAGTGGTGGGTGACGTGAAGCCTGATTCTCTGCTATGACATGAAGACTGATTCTGCGCTGACATGAAGCCAGATTCTCTGCTATGGCATAAAGAGACTGATTCTCTGCTGACATGAAGCCAGATTCTTTGCTATAGCATGAAGAGACTGATTCTCTGCTGACGTGAAGCCAGATTCTCTGCTATGGGACCTCTGTCCAATTCATATTGGTTCATTTTTATTTTTTTAATTTTAATTTTAATTCATTTCCCTATCCACATTTGTTTGCAGGGGATTTACCTACATGTTGCTGCCTTTTGCAGCCCTCTAGCTCTTTCCTGGGCTGTTTTACAGCCTTTTTAGTGCCCAAAAGTTCGGGTCCCCATTGACTTCAATGGGGTTCGGGTTCGGGACGAAGTTCGGTTCGGGTTCGGATCCCGAACTCGAACACTTCCGGGAAGTTCGGCCGAACTTCTCGAACCCGAACATCCAGGTGTTCGCTCAACTCTACCTAACAAGCATCAACCCTTGATTTCTGGACCTTCACCTATTCAGTCCTTAATTTTCCTTTACTCATTCCTTCACTAATTTATATTCTGTATGTTGTATACCATTTTAACTACAGATATTATGTATTAATTGCAAATCCCGCTGACAAAGGTCTAATGATAGACCGAAACATCCGGGTAACATAATGTGGTTAAAATACTTTGTCTATTATTGGATATAAACAACAATGTATGGAAACTAAGTGATGTGAATGCCTTTTGACCATTAAAAATAATTGCATATACCCTAACTGGAGTGCCGTGGATATTCCTAAGCTCAGATAATTTTTTTCTCTCGCGAGCACCCAGATCATACAATAGAAGTGCAGATCACATATCTCTATAATAGCAGTGATCCTGGTAATGTCACCGGCACTAATGGGTGGTCTTTAGTGTTGTCCTAGGCTGTTTTACAGGCTAAGGCAGTGCAAAAGACCGCCCTTCATTTTGACAGGGCCGGGCAGGCATGATTACACTGCCTGGCCCTGTCAATCAAGGTGCAGAGGACGCGGCATTTGCAAAGCAAGCAGAGCCTCTAGGAGTAATGGCAATGCCCCGTCATTTATTAAAACTTAATTTTTCTCAGCAATGTGGGCACATATGAACATGGGACCAATACAGATGCCTTCAGCTGCAAAGTGCACATGTAACAGGTCAGCCAGTTTCATAGGTACAAATTTGCTGACAGATGCCCTTTAAAGGGTTTCTACCACTTCGTTTCACATAATTAGCTGTCAGATACTAGCGATCCGCTAGTGTCTGCTCTGCCAAACCATCCTAATATAATTGCTTTTGGGGCAGCCGTTTCACTAAAAAAAGAACTTTTATTGATATGCTAATGAGCCTCTAGGTGCTATGGGGGCGTCATTAGCACCTAGAGGCTCGGTCTACCTTCACAAACTGCCGCCGCCCAGCGCGTCCCTCCAGCCCGCCCATCTCCTCCGGAATGCGATCCTCCCTGTGAGCGTATGTATTCGGCGCAAGCGCGGTGAATGTCTGACCGCTTCCCTGCTCAGACATCTCCACTGCGCCTGCGCCGATGACGTCATAGTGCTCCGAGGAACAGGCGCAGTGGAGATGTCTGTGCAGGGAAACTGTCAGACATTCACCGCGCATGCGCCGAAAGGGAGGATCGCATTCCGGAGGAGATGGGCGGGCTGGAGGGACGCGCTGGGCGGCGGCAGTTTGTGAAGGTAGACCGAGCCTCTAGGTGCTAATGACGCCCCCATAGCACCTAGAGGCTCATTAGCATATCAATAAAAGTTCTTTTTTTAGTGAAACGGCTGCCCCAAAAGCAATTATATTAGGATGGTTTGGCAGAGCAGACACTAGCGGATCGCTAGTGTCTGACAGCTAATTATGTGAAACGAAGTGGTAGAAACCCTTTAAAGGAGTTGTCCGGGTTCTGAGCTGACCCCAGACATAACCCGTTCTTCACTTCTCCAGCCCCCCTGAGTTGAGCACCAGAGCATTTCTTGCTCCAATGCTCTCCCTTGCCTTGTGCTGCATAGTGCAGAACAAGGGCTTTTTCATCATATCCAGTGACATCCTGAGCTTCTGCTAGGCTGAGGCATCTGCTGACAGATTCCCTTTAAACATGTGCATTGTTTTCACCAATTCCATGTGAATAAGTGGCAATAAGAATTCTGCCATGAATCCTCTTCTAGAGCATACATTCAGTTAATGACATGTGAACATACAATTACTTGGACAACTTTTCCTATTTTCTTTAACCAATAACTATCACTCTTAAAGTTTACGCTCAACAAAAAAGTTTTCAAAGCCTTAAGAGTATTTTATATCATTGCAAATTAATAATGTATTACTTTTCATGGCTGGTTAGTTCATTCTCTTAGAATTTAAGAGAGAAAGAGGATCCTCTGTAGTTTTTTATCGTCAGTGTTCAAAGTACCTCTTTTCGAAGGACACCTCAACAAGTTTACCACCATGTCCAATATCACTACAATGACACTCTGACATCAAACACAACTTCTGTGTAATATTTGGTTTAGATTGGTGCATTCTGATCTCTGAAACCTCTTCGAAAAGAGGTGATTAAAATATCACGACTACATTGCTTCATCTGCCGCTACTTTTATTTTCTCTAGTACTTTGTAATTTCTCTTCATTTGTAGGAATTTAAAGGACAACCGTAATGACCATGATTTTTTTTTTTTTTTACCACTTAACACAAAAACATCCCCAATGACACCTTTGAGGATGAAGTAATTAAATCTTTTGCATCAACCCAGTTAACAGTGGCTGCTAGTTTAATTAGAGGAGCTAGTCTGGGACCACTTAGAATAAATACTCTTTAAATGTGGTTTCATTTTGAGAATAGGAGAATGAAGATATATCAAAGAGAATGAAAGGAGATAATATTTGAGATGTTAATAATACCATGTACTAAGTGAGACGGCACTCTAAAATGGTTCTTTGTTCCAAAGCTAATATGTACAAGGAGCAAAAGCACCGAGCAGATATAACAGAGGTAAGGTTGACAGTTGTCGAAAGTCTTTTTGACAAGAGCTGCCCATGTGGATACTGTGAGTTCCTTGGAGAGAGTGGACTAATTCTCATTGGTATCAGGAGATGAGGACATATGCGGACTCTCCAGAGCATTGGACTCTTCTACCTTCCCCTGTTCTAGCAAAGCTGTAGGGAATTAACCTAAAGATCATGGAAACTGTGTAAATGACAAGCAAGCATCAGATCTTTCTGTCATGGCAAGCACCATCAAGGGTACCCTAGTTTTATCTCTGCAATATCCCTCTTCTTCTATAGATGCTACTGCAATGTTATTTTTTTTCTCAGCATTTCCATCGGAATAAAGCTATTTTAAAATAATTGAATATGATATGAAAAAATTGTCTTTTTATTTTCTAAAATAATAATATACAGAGCCAGGTTATATGAAGGTCAAAATATATAATAATTCCAATTCCCTCAAGAACCTCCAGACAATTCCAGACGTAGGAGCATGTTTTATGTAGACCTCAAACAATATAAAAATGTTATATATGGCAGGATAGGTGATTATGCAGCTTTCAAATATATGTTATTAGGTGGGATGGAGTACCTTCCTTTGCTAAAAAGTACAAAGCAGAGCATTCAGTATATTGCCATTCAAAAACAACTCTTGGTCTTCCTGCTTCTAGGTGGACAAAGTATTAAACATGATAATGTACCACATGCATGACCCTTAGGGCATAATTCCATCGTGTGACTGCCCACATGTGGTCAAGCCATACACAACTCAAGTACATGAAAACAATCTACAATCAATATGTATGATATGTTATTATCCATTATTTAATAACTCCCATCCCAGTATACTGGTAGAGAAAGGCCAGAAAAAAAAGAAAAAAAATTAGATCAACCAGACATATTCCCATTCGGACCAGATTTTGGACCAAACGTCCAACTTATGTGATTGGCACCTTATTGTTTCATAAATATTTTACTGACCTGATTGAGCCAATTGTCAATGCTGGGTGGATCATTAGCCACCCACCCCCTTGCAATAAGTAAGAGTACTTTAGAAATATATTTTAAATAGTTTATAGAACGGAGGGAATTTTCCACATCACTCAGGATCGCCACTTGCATGTTAAAATGTAACATTACATTGAGCCGATTCTTGATCGTTTCATAAACCCCATACCAAAATTTCCTAAAGGAGCAGCACAAATGAACAAAATCGGCAAATCCATGATCTCCACGAGGACAATCAGATTTGTAATTTTTGCAAATTTTGGTCATTTTTTGCCGGGGAAACATATAACTAATGAATAAAGTTAAACTGAACTATAACATAAGTGAACAGGTGCTCATATTTTTATAAATCTACTTGGCTTAACCCAGGAACATCTTGATTCCACCATTGCCAACTAGGAAAGGGTATGCAATCCGAAAAGATTTGCATCAGTGCTTTATATATGTACAAAATTCTTACCCTATAGCCCTGTGAGTGAACCAAGATGTCAATGCGTCTATTAGATTCAATTGGAAATAAACTTGACTGTCCAGTTACCGCAAAATTATGTGTCAATTCGCTGCCACGGCCAGGTTTGGCTTGCCCGCATGCAGCTAGCCTCAGCATGGGTTTGTACACTTATTTTTCGCAAAAGTAGACATTGGGGTCAGTCATATTGCTCACATATAGATTATATGGTATGCAGATCCTGTTGTTTTTTCTGAATTAAGTTGAGAATTTTATATATATATATATATATATATATATATACAGTACAGACCAAAAGTTTGGACACACCTTCTCATTCAAAGAGTTTTCTTTATTTTCATGACTATGAAAATTGTAGATTCACACTGAAGGCGTCAAAACTATAAATTAACACATGTGGAATTATATACATAACAAACAAGTGTGAAACAACTGAAAATATGTCATATTCTAGGTTCTTCTAAGTAGCCACCTTTTGCTTTGATTACTGCTTTGCACACTCTTGGCATTCTCTTGATGAGCTTCAAGAGATAGTCCCCTGAAATGGTTTTCACTTCACAGGTGTGCCCTGTCAGGTTTAATAAGTGGGATTTCTTGCCTTATAAATGGGGTTGGGACCATCAGTTGCGTTGAGGAGAAGTCTGGAGGATACACAGCTGATAGTCCTACTGAATAGACTGTTAGAATTTGTATTATGGCAAGAAAAAAGCAGCTAAATAAAGAAAAATGAGTGGCCATCATTACTTTAAGAAATGAAGGTCAGTCAGTCAGTGAGCTGGACCGCAGAGTGAAGGCAAAAGGGCCAACAAGTGCTAAGCATCTCTGGGAACTCCTTCAAGACTGTTGGAAGACCATTTCAGGTGACTACCTCTTGAAGCTCATCAAGAGAATGCCAAGAGTGTGCAAAGCAGTAATCAAAGCAAAAGGTGGCTATTTTGAAGAACCTAGAATATGACATATTTTCAGTTCTTTCACACTTGTTTTTTATGTATATAATTCCACATGTGTTAATTCATAGTTTTGATGCCTTCATAGTCATGAAAATAAAGAAAACTCTTTGAATGAGAAGGTGTGTCCAAACTTTTGGTCTGTACTGTATATATATATATATATCCTGCTTAAATAAGCTGCAATATCAGATACATCAAAACATCCCATTGATAAGAGAGGTGCTGTAACCTCATTTGCATAAAAAGCAACTACAAGAATAATAATGTAAATTAAGAAAATGTGTCTTCAATCAAAAGCCCTAGTATCAAAGGCCAGTGTTCTTAATCTTTTCACTTTCATTGACCCAAGTGCCCCAAAAATGTGCCTGTTATATTCAACCATGCTACTATATTTGTTCATAGTTCTTTGCTGTAGATCCCTTTTCCTAGTCCCTGCTCAATGGGTTTCTCCACTTTGGATGATCCCTACTTGGTTAGAAGGGTTATTTGACTACAGGCTGATGACAACGATTCCACCTGCTGGAATCCCAAGTGATCAGCTGTTATTTGTGTAGTAAGTTGATAAGTGTTTAGCTATGGACACCTTTGGGATTTTTTTGGTCATTACATTTTACTCATTTTGGGAAAAACAAGACATTTTTTTCAGTTGTTCCTTATTAAAACTTTTCAACAGTTTTTCCTCTAAAGCTTTCAGTTTCAGGTCATACACCGGCCATTTTCCTCACACTGAATCCGTCAGGGAGTTGCTCTGACGGCTTAATTTGTGACCATTATCTCTGAACTCCTGAACTCAAAAACACTTATTATAGCTAAATTTGTATTAAACTGATAAGAATTTATCTATAATGAGTGTCTATGAGCTGCCAGGAAAGGACAGACAAGGGCTACAGAAGCAGCTTGCTTTCTAAATGATTCCTTATAAGGCAGAGAATGATAGTCTGTAGAGGAGAAACTGTTGAAATGTTTTTTGTTTTTTTTTACTGAAAACCAAAGGAAAAAGAAATATTTCATGAAGTCCAAAATTAGTAAAATGGCCATGACCTTTACATATCACACAGTGCCCAAATTGATGGGTTATCTGGAAGACAGGACATGTCTTTGAGAGTGACAGATGCTCTTTGCAGCTGCTCTCCATCCTACTAAAGAGAACATCCCTCTAGTAAGGGTACTTTCACACTAGCGTTAAAGTTTTCCGGTATTGAGTTCCATCACAGGGCTCAATACCAGAAAAAAGTTGATCAGTTTTATCCTAATGCATTCTGAATGGAGAGCAATCCGTTCAGTATGCATCAGGATGTCTTCAGTTCAGTCACTCGTACGGTATTTACCCCTATGTTGCATACTGTACATGAGGCATTGGTATACAATTTGATAAAAAATCATAGGCCCACTCTCCATGACAAGGTTGCCTAATTAGCAGGAGACTGCATAAGGGTGTATAATTTCCTACCACCTCTCAGTTTGAGTTCCTGAGAGCATGTGATAAGGTGAGCTTTGACAACTTTTCACATGGTGCAGTGATTTGCAGCGGCCATTGTTGCTCTGATGCTGTGCAGATGGGTTGGTGGGGCCTAGTGCCAGGGTGGCTTTGCCAGACAGCGGGGGCGTTGTTTGGCTGCTGGGTCCCGCTGCCTATTGGTGCAGTGCTGTGGCGCCAGTGGTTGCCGCACATCGCCGCGCCAAATTTAGAGAAGTTTCCCACTCGAGGAGGCAACCTTGTCGTGGTTAGTGGGCCTATGCTTTTTGATCAAATTACATACCAATGCCTCATGTACAGCATGCAAAATAGGAGTAGGTATACTATAAATTGCGCTGAGAAGCGATGTTTATTATGCTGAGAAGTAGTTATTAGATTAAAGCAGGCATCCTCAAACTGCGGCCCTCCAGCTGTTGCAAAACTACAACTCCCAGCATGCCCGAACAGCCTACAGGTATCAGCCTACAGCAGGGCATTGTGGGAGTTGTAGTTTTACAACAGCTGGATGGCCGCAGTTTGAGGATGCCTGGATTAAAGCATAGTCTTGAGGATGCACGATCCAGTTTCACTCTTACATTTTACAAGTATATGAAAATGAGTTCTCCAAAGTGGACAACCCCTTTATGTGTCCTCGTTGTGTTTATGACTCAATGGACTGAGTGGAATTCTGTGAAAATATAGTGAATTTTGTTTTTTTCTTATGTTTCATTTCTAAAATGTTATTATTTTCAGCAAGCAAGGGGTATTTTTGTTGCTTTTTCGTGTTATGATCTCTTGTAATTTATTAACTTTTTTCCCTTCACATTTTGGCCTCCCACCGAATCACTTTGATGACAACAACTTTTTCAGCGTTGTTTTTGTTTGCAATTTAATCATTAAAAAAATTCATTTATGAAAGAATTTGACCAGAGTCATGACCGGAGGAATATTATCAACACATTTTTCAAAAGCTATTAGATTACTTGCATGTGTCAAGAGCCTCTCTTCCATCCTGGCACCCCCCTTCAATCAAACTGTACAGGAATTTTCCTTTACAACCTTAAAACATGCTGTAGATGCTAATAGCAGAAAATGCTTTCGCAGGCAGTTTATAATAGTCCCAAATAAGCAATTAAGCTGAAGAATAAAACTTTATTCTAAGCCGTGGCATCTAGTTATATATTTAAAGCTGATGTTGCATTTTTACTTCAACACTTACAATTTAACTTAACAGGGGAAAAAGATGTTTTCTCCGCTAAACTCAGGGCCTAAAGCCACAAACTATCACCATTTATTGCCGAAGATAATTTTTTCAGCTGAAATGCTTAATTGAAAGCATTATAACTCCCGGTTTAGTCATTTAGTCCTACTGTTAAGGGTCTATCCATCTAAGAGAGCAAACAGTTATAATTATGTTTGGGGAAATGATAGCTGGCTTGGAAAGGTGAGATAGGAAATAATATTTGTGACCACAGGGCAGCCTTAAAAAAGGAAAAGTAAGTAGAGAACACGGCGTGAACTTTGTTGACACAACCAATTGTAGCTCTTCCCGTAGACTCGGCCATATCAGAATTCGAGAGAGTTTTTGTTGCTTGCAATTTCTTTTAATCATATTTGAAGTTATTTTTTGGGGAGTCAGGGCACGGGATGGCTGAACAGAATGATTTTCATTTTCTCTCGGCTGCCAAAACCTAGATGAAAATGTTTTTCTTTTCATTTCACAAGGGTGATCTGATCACTTTTATTATCAATGAACCCCTACAGCAATGCAAAGTTGCAGAAATGAAATTTGTCTCATATCAATGTAAGCCTGACAACACAATATTTTTTTGCAATGGTTTAACAGATTATTGTTCGGCGGTGCTGGAGGGATCGTGGATGCTTGCAAAATCAAATGATTCAAGTCGGTCAGTTTAAAGGTGTATTCTCCCTAAATTAAAGAACCATTTTGCTTTATTCCATAAAAAGTCCCACATATGTCTATAGGTTATATATGGTATCATAGCTAGCTCCATTAAAAAAAAAATTATGAAATACCACATACTGTATAACCCAGAAACAAGTGTGATACTGTGCAACCTCTTTAACTCTATCATATCACAAAAGGTGAGAGTTAGAAATGAGCGAATCAATTCTAAATTAATCACACTGGACCATATGTTGTAAAGAATCAAGTTGTGTCTTAAAGGGGTTAGCCACTTTCTGGCTACTGTTGACCAATGAGTATGTAAGAGGATTATATGGCACTAATGTAGCCTTTTTTGAAATTCTGTGCTGTTTTCTATATTTTATTAGGTATGCTCCCTTGTTTGCCAAGTCTTTTGTGCTGTCCACAAAAAGGTTCTTTCCATAAAATGGCTGCTGAAGGAGGGTCATGTGACCAGGCAAATCACCTCCATGTGATGCCTACTTCATTCATATACTCTGCACCTGCACTAATCTACTAACACTACTAGTGTAGATGGCAGGTGCAGTGTATTTGAATCGAGGAGACATCACATGGAGGTGATTTGCCTGGTCACATGGCCCCCTAATGGGCAGCCATTTTATGGACAGGACCTCTGTGTGGACAGCACAAAAGACTTGGCAAACAAGGTAGTACACCTTAAGAAATATAGAAAATTGCACCGAATTTCAGCAAAAGCTATATTTGTAAGTGCCATATTATCATCTTACAAACACATTGGTCAACTGTAACCAGAAAGTGGCCGAACCCTTTAATCAACTTTTTTCATGATTCCATTTGGGCAAATTTTGATCAAGACAGAGCTAAACAAGGGAGAGAGAGTAACAAAAAAAGTACTAAAAATGAAAGAAAAAAGTGATAGACTAGAGAAGAAATATGAATTGTAGGTCAGCTCAGAGTGTTGTACACAAATTTTCTGGCCAATTGGAACACTTTTGATTCAATTAGAACCTATTAAGGTACTAATTGGTTGACTGATTTGGCTGAGTCAATGCGGTATAGAATTATAAGCAATTTGCTCATCTCTAGTGGAAGTACGTTAACCTGAACCTCTACTAATATCTAAAAGAAAGAAGCCATGGTACACTATAGAGCACTTAAACCCTAAAGACTGCAGATTTCCATTAATTAAGATTTTATGCACTGTGATCTGTGCACCAGCATCATTCATATTCACCAACTGTGGCATAAATCAGTGAAGATCGGTGGTAACCCACACTATATTTTGGTGAGTGTAAATGGGCTTTAGTCTTTCAACAGTTTGTATTTTTACTATAGGATAATTATGCTTAGCTGGGACATTCCTTTACATCTTTATGCCCTTTACAGTGTTTAATCTGTCACTTTTAAAATGTCTTGAGGACCTTTGAGGACATCATATACAAAAGTTCTCCAGTATGATAAAAGTGATATGAAAGCTACAACAGTGATCAGAAGTGGAGTGATGTTGAACACTATACATTTTTGTAATATATTTAAATTAGGAACATGTTTTGGCTGAACTCTCTTCTGTAAGACATATTTAATTTTGTCAAGTATTATGAAAATATGGTGTCAGTCCATCCTTCAAATCCTCGCAGTCAGTATCTCTTCCTTACAATCTTGACTTTTACATTTCAACGTGTTCAGAAACCCAAAGATCTGAAGTTTTTTCCTAGGAAACAAATGATAGTTAAAACATTATGCAAATCGGCACATCTCAAGGGGAAGATAAAAGTGACTGTGGATTATACTTCAACGCAATCTAAGTTCTTATTTGTGTTCAAAGCCCTACCTTTTCTCACTTTACGATTAACACACAAGTGAGCGCGCCTTTGATGAAAAACATAAATTAAGAGAAAATGTTTTGTAAGTGTCTGGTGAGGCAGGAACACTTTCATGTGCCAAATGCATTTGAAGGAGGTGAAACCATGTGAAAAAGAATCAGGAACTATTGAAGTTGGACACAAGAGGAACAAGCCTAGATTGAGAGCTAACAGCATCCATTATAAATTGTCCACCAGGACAACAAGCAGAGAGACAACCTCTGATGTTCTGGTCATCTCATAGGGGCTAAGACACCTTTTGGGTTTGATCAGTCTCCAAGGCATTGGTACACGGCTAGCAAAAAGTTTCATTGCCAACCTATCAGAATAGAGCTCTTAGAGGGCTCTGATTACGAGAACATGCATGTCAATGGCCAATAACTGAATAATCACAAGTAATTTCTTGCTTGCAGTGGATAGAGTACCATAAGAGCATGCAGGAGGTAAGTGTTATAATGTGCCTGCTGAAGCTGGAACCGTATGCAGACACTGTATCAAAGAGATTGTAGCTGACACTTTTACAGTGATTTCTATTGTTATAAGGTCAGTATGGCTCCTGATGTTTTCAGGGCACTGTGACTATCAACTCCAGGGAGGACATTGTCACTTTTTTAGGACTTTGAAAAAAGTGCAAGGAATAGCAAGTAGAGTTCAGTAGATCAATTCTTTACTTTACTATCCATTCACAAAGCATATTGACCCTGCCCCAGAGCCATTTTTAGGATCATATATTCAATGTGTGAATGTATGGTACACTATAGAATGTATCTGTTGGATTCTAGTTTCTATTACTTGCCATTCTTTTGTGTTTACATGTGAGGGAAATCTGATTAAATATTTAATCTAGCGGAAGGAACCAAAAATCTATTAAATTGGTATGCTGATTTTATGGAATAGAATAGTCACAAATTTCAGCACAAGACTTGTCAAAAATAGAATTTTTTTTCTGTTTAATACCACCCTTGTGGGGTTAGTTATGTTAATTACTGTAACTTTTTTAAAAATTGCAAAATCACAATGCGGGGTAATGATGCAGAAAAACTGGAGTAGCATTTCTAGATAAGATGATTAGTTTTAAAGGCTATGGGAATTCTATGCATAGTATGCACCCTGTATATGTTTTCTATGTTTTCTATTAGTAATAATACCATACATTTCTCAAATGAGAATCCGGAATCAGCCTCACTATGATTGTACTAAGAGGTTCTTAGGGTGGCATCACGCTGCCCCATCTTCAGGCACTGTAAACGCCAATAGATGATAATTAGAGATGAGTGAATTTGTAAAAAATTTGATTCGCCGGTTTGCCAAATCGATCCGAATACATTATAGTGGTGTAGAACACTGTGCCTTGTAGTAACATGCATAGGTAGTCTGCTTTGGTAGTGATATAATACTGTGAGTCCGTGTGACATGCAGTCGCTCTTAGAATCACAGCATACTTCACTTATTTGGGCGGTCACGGGGCCAAAATTGATCAAATAACTCAAGTCACAAATAAAATTTCTGTGTGATCACAGGAATATAAAATGAGCAGCAGTTCCAAAATTCGGAGTAAGTCCCTTCTCCAGTAAAATCAAAAAAGATAGATAATAGATGGTATAAGGTAAAGGGGTTATATTGGGTGTTTTAAGGTAGCTGCAGAAGTTTTAGATTTCCATATCCTTTATATACATATATTTGAATATTCACACAGGGCAAGGCATTGTACTGCCCACCGCCCGAACTGGAATATCTGTATACACTCTGAGTACAGGGTACCAACTTGCGGATTCACGATCATGTTGTCGCTTTAGTGCATGTATATATGCTATGCTATGCCAGTGTGGTTTGTGCTAGTGGAAGCGAAGGCGAAACCTGGGTTGGGCATGTCTACAGGCTATATGCAAGTTGTCTTATTGTAAGTACAATAAATTATATCTTTTATAGAAGATTCGGGTATTGCACTATGATCTGTTCCTCTTGAAGGAAGTCACTTGTTGATATCGAGACCATATACTGGGGATGCATCTGTGAAGCTGCGAAATCTCAGTGAAGACTGCCTGTTTGTGAAAAAACTCCCCATTCCAGTTTAGCGCTGACCCGTATGTATGTACTCTCTTCAAATAACTCAAGTATCAACTCAGTCTTACAGATAGATGTTAGCGTCAAGCACTCCTTTTACACCTTCATCAGCACATAGATGTCTACAGAACCTTTTATATTAAACGCTTATACAAGTAGAGCCCCCCGACAGAGTGGAGTGGGTGTCAGCAGTAAGTTTGTGTTGACGTCACTGATTAATCTTCTCCATTCTCTGATCCGTCAGAACAATTACCCAGATCCTGTCTGTGAAGCATACGCCTTCACTCTGTCAGCATTTGCTCAATAATCCATCAGTATTGCTATAGGCAAAAAAAAACGGAGTGGATCTAAAACAGAGATGACACATGAATGGAATATTTGCATGTCTTCTGTGTTTTATACCCACTCCTGCTTTTGGCTACCAAATCATAAGCCAATTCTAATGGGACCATACAGGCCTTAAAGCTGCTACACATACAGGATCCATTGTACGTCTCATTTTTCCTTCCTTCTGACAGATCAGAAGAAGTGTCAAATAAATGATGATGTCAGCCAAGCCAAAAGCCAAAATAGTGGACCAGTCATGAAGTGGGGAGGGTGGACACAGCATGACAAGTCCACAGAGTGGACCTATGACATAGTGGTGAGGTAAAAGCAGCATGAGGAGACCACAGAGTGGCCCAATGACAGGGTCTGGAGGTAGCAGCAGCATGAGGAGACCACAGAGTGGCACAATGACAGAGTCTGGAGGTGGCGGCAGCAGCAGCATAAGGAGGAGGCCACAGAGAAGCACAATGACAGAGTGTGGAGGTGGCAGCAGTATGAGTAGGCCACAGAGTGGCACAGTAACAGAGTCTGGAGGTGGCAGCAGCATCAGGAGGCAACAGAGTGGGGAGGTGACATACTGTGAAGGTGGGTGGCACTACCAGTACCCGCTGAAGATGGTGGGTGAAAGAAGGAGCACTTAGCATCAGATGTGTGGCATCAGGCGGGTAACAGCATCAGAATAGTAGCTGAGGCAGGTAGTCAGAAGAAAACGGTCTCTTTTGTCCAATTGTTGGTGTGACACCATGGATGATCTAGTTTGATGCATCAGACATTAGTGTGTGGAAATCCTGGCTGATCCACGCCTGATTCATCTTGATGTAGTGTCCCACTATGTGCTATACAGGGAGTGCAGAATTATTAGGCAAGTTGTATTTTTGAGGATTAATTTTATTATTGAACAACAACCATGTTCTCAATGAACCCAAAAAACTCATTAATATCAAAGCTGAATATTTATGGAAGTAGTTTTTAGTTTGTTTTTAGTTTTAGCTATTTTAGGGGGATATCTGTGTGTGCAGGTGACTATTACTGTGCATAATTATTAGGCAACTTAACAAAAAACAAATATATACCCATTTCAATTATTTATTTTTACCAGTGAAACCAATATAACATCTCAACATTCATAAAATATACATTTCTGACATTCAAAAACAAAACTAAAACAAATCAGTGACCAATATAGCCACCTTTCTTTGCAAGGACACTCAAAAGCCTGCCATCCATGGATTCTGTCAGTGTTTTGATCTGTTCACCATCAACATTGCGTGCAGCAGCAACCACAGCCTCCCAGACACTGTTTAGAGAGGTGTACTGTTTTCCCTCCTTGTAAATCTCACATTTGATGATGGACCACAGGTTCTCAATGGGGTTCAGATCAGGTGAACAAGGAGGCCATGTCATAAGATTTTCTTCTTTTATACCCTTTCTTGCCAGCCACGCTGTGGAGTACTTGGACGCGTGTGATGGAGCATTGTCCTGCATGAAAATCATGTTTTTCTTGAAGGATGCAGACTTCTTCCTGTACCACTGCTTGAAGAAGGTGTCTTCCAGAAACTGGCAGTAGGACTGGGAGTTGAGCTTGACTCCATCCTCAACCCGAAAAGGCCCCACAAGCTCATCTTTGATGATACCAGCCCAAACCAGTACTCCACCTCCACCTTGCTGGCGTCTGAGTCGGACTGGAGCTCTCTGCCCTTTACCAATCCAGCCACGGGCCCATCCATCTGGCCCATCAAGACTCACTCTCATTTCATCAGTCCAGAAAACCTTAGAAAAATCAGTCTTGAGATATTTCTTGGCCCAGTCTTGACGTTTCAGCTTGTGTGTCTTGTTCAGTGGTGGTCGTCTTTCAGCCTTTCTTACCTTGGCCATGTCTCTGAGTATTGCACACCTTGTGCTTTTGGGCACTCCAGTGATGTTGCAGCTCTGAAATATGGCCAAACTGGTGGCAAGTGGCATCTTGGCAGCTGCACGCTTGACTTTTCTCAGTTCATGGGCAGTTATTTTGCGCCTTGGTTTTTCCACACACTTCTTGCGACCCTGTTGACTATTTTGAATGAAACGCTTGATTGTTCGATGATCACGCTTCAGAAGCTTTGCAATTTTAAGAGTGCTGCATCCCTCTGCAAGATATCTCACTATTTTTGACTTTTCTGAGCCTGTCAAGTCCTTCTTTTGACCCATTTTGCCAAAGGAAAGGAAGTTGCCTAATAATTATGCACACCTGATATAGGGTGTTGATGTCATTAGACCACACCCCTTCTCATTACAGAGATGCACATCACCTAATATGCTTAATTGGTAGTAGGCTTTTGAGCCTATACAGCTTGGAGTAAGACAACATGCATAAAGAGGATGATGTGGTCAAAATACTCATTTGCCTAATAATTCTGCACGCAGTGTATGCTAAATGTCATATCAAATGTATTGTGGTATCATGCTGTAATTCCTTTTATCAGGCTGGCAGTGTCATTTACCTTTATTCGCCCCTATGTGGTGCTTGCACCACTTATATATATATGTATGGGGGGGGGGTGTAAAGTTAGTGTGTCCGATGCTAATGAAGAGATGAGGAAGTTAATGGAGGAGGTGGAAATTAGTATTTCCACTTAAAATAATTACAAAAAATTTTTAACACATATAAGTGCAGCGGTTAAGGCAGAATACAAGGTTTTTTGTCCACCGAAATAATTAATAAAAGATTTTATTGCATAAAACTGCAGTGCTTATCGCTGAATACAAGATTTTACCACATATAACAGCATCGCTGAATACAAGCTCCTGGGAAGGTCATGGAGCATCCCAGTCATCTAGCACGGGGCCCCCACGCTGCAGATTTATCATGTAGACAAGTGATGGACGAACATATGCCGGGACGGTTTGCGAACGCGATCAAATGTTCGCGAACCGCAAGTTCGCAGCTGCTCTCATTCATTTTAATGGCAGTAGAACCTGAAAAACCTTCAGCTAATATTTGCAGCCAAGAAATAATTACTAGAAATGCACAAATAGTCCCACAACATGGACAGTGACATACCAGATGTATTATTCGAATTTGCGATCTCCATTCATAATTATTCATAATTTTTTTCAATGCAAAATATTGGCAATATAATTTTCGCGTATGCGCATGCGCAAATGCACTATACAGTACCCAAATGCACTATAAAGAAAGTATATTGGTATATAACACCCCGCTTCAATCATTTTTTTTTGGGGGGCGACTGGTATATCACACCAGTAGAAATTGTTTGTCCCAATAACGCTTGTCCCTCTATATACCTGCAGTATCGGAGCAGAACCGCACACAACTGCCGCACAATACAAATGCACTATAATATACTTTCTAACATAGAAAGTATATTATACATTGTACAAGGAAGGCAATCCATTAGAATATACATGAAGAAAAAACATAACCTTTAATAATGTTACTATGAGGGTCCATTCACATGTCCGTAAGTGTTTTGCGGATCCGCAAAACACGGACACCGGCAATGTGCATTCCGCAATTTGTGGACCGCACATCTCCAACAATATAATAGAAAATGCCTAATCTTGTCTGCAATTGTGGACAAGAATAGGACATGTTCTATTTTTTGGCGGAAACGGAAGCACGGATGCGGAAGTGCGGATCCGCAAATCCGGATGCGGACAGCACATTCCGGCCGCATTGAAAATGAATGGGTCTGCACCCGTTCTTCAAAATTTCGGAACGGATGCGAACCCATTTTGCGGACGTGTGAATGGAAATGTAATATCTCCATATGTTCGCATGTTCGGCGAATCGCGAACACGCAAAGTTCGCCACAAAACGACCGCCGGGCGAACCGCAAGGCCATCTCTAATGGAGACATCATGGAGATTTAACCGCATATAACCGCAGCGCTGACCCATGAATACATTTTGTTTTTCGACCGAAATTCTTCAATAAAGATTTTACCACATATGACCGTTGCACTGACTGACTGCTACCGCCGCTACTTCCATGAACCCCTGCTAATTCCTGGGTAGGTAGGCTGCTGCGAAGCAGGTGTTCTACCCCGGGCACGTTTGGCTCCCGACCTCTCACTGCTGCCTCCCTGCTGAATCCCAGCCATGTTTTCAACCCATATAACTACTGTATTACTGAAATAGGCCACTAAATGCTTTCAACACATATAACCGCCGCCGACGTGAACTGAGAATGTATTTTTCTGTTTGTACTGAAATACAAAATAACACATATAACCGCCACACTGACTGACTGCTACAACCGCTACTTCCGTGAACTCCTGCACCACTACTTCCGGGGCAGATAGGCTGCTGCAAAGCAGGTGCTCTACCCTGGGCACGTTTGGCTCCCGACCTCCCACTGCTGCCACCCTGCTGACTCCCAGCCATGATTTCAACACATATAACCGCCGACGTGAACTGAGAATATATTTTTCTTTTTGTACTGAAATAGGCCACTAAACGCATTTGTCACAAATAAGTGCACCAGTGAAATGCGTATATATTTTTCTTTTTTTACTGTAATACGCCCCTATACGCTTTTTAACAGAAATAACTGCAGAAGTGAAATGCGTATTGTAGGAAGGCGGAAGGGTCCGTCATTGACAAAAGGTATGTGTCACCGAGATTCCTGGCCTCGGTGAGGTAAGAGCTGGTAATTTCATGTATCAGCGGCAGCTAGTGCTGGCTGACATGGTTTTGCTATTTAGTATGGCTGTAAAGCCGATCTGGGCCGGCTTTAACTGGGAGCAGCCAAAGTGCGGGTCTTGGTTTGGGCTATAAAACACAGGCAGCACCGTCAGGTGGTGGAAATTCACTTCTCTCTGACAGTGAAGCTCTGTCAGTCTCTGTGTTGGGACCTGGGAGTTTGGGCCTGGGTAAAGGCCTGCTACCTTGTTGGCGTGAGAGCAGCTGATTGTCCAAGGACTTCTGCATTGCTACATGGTGTGAACAAACACCAGACTCAAGGTGACTGTTTTTCTTGAAACTGACTTTTTGTTTTGCTTATCCTTATGTGTGAATAAATACCAAACTGTTTCAGTTAAAGACGTTGTCGTTGCCTCTATACTGCGTCCGCAAGCCTGTCTACCAGAGCAAATCCCCACAGTATATATTTTTCTTGTAGTACTGAATAAGATACTAAGATATAAGCCACTAAAGGCTTTCCAACATAACACAAGCAGCCCAATAACAAAAAGCTGGAATGACAGAGCTGTCTAATGACTATTTGTATCCCCAAATAATCGTTCCCTGCACTTGTAAATCACTTTCCTATCAATTTCCCTAGCGCTTTCTGTCGTCTCTCCCTGCACCAAGATGCTGTGAAATGATCCCTCCCTATCCTTTCCCTGCACTTATAAATCCTTTGTTCAGTTTTTATTTTAAACATAGAAGTTTTTCCAATAGCTGTCCCTAGCGCCTTCACACGTCTGTCCCTGCACTCTAAACGCTGGAAAATGGCAGAATATGGCTGCCGTATTTATACGGCTGTGACATCACAGGGCTTGCTGGCTGCCAATTGGCTGAATGCAGGCATGTCAATCTGGGTGATACCGCCTTCCCAGAGTTCCTTGCCCTATGTCCTGAGTCCTCACACGTGTAGTGCCATTTTAGGAAAATTGCTGTTCGTTACCACGAAGTGTGAGGAAATTCCCGTTCGTTGCGAATCTAAGTTTTCCTGAAATTTGGATCGAATTCCACTTCATCAGCTTCGATTCGCTCTAATGATAATCATCCATCGGCTCTCATTTGCACTGGCTGGATTACACAGGCCGATGCAAACTTTAAATGAAAGAGGAAAGATTGCTGCCACAGTCCTTCCTCCCTCATTCTCTTTTGTAAATGATGAGCAGCACATCCCTCATTACACAGGAAGATGTGCTTCCGATAACCAGGCATCTTTTATCCTGAGCAAAGATGCTCATCAGCCGAAGAACAAGTGTTTACTCGTTCATCTGCTGATCAGCTGCTCAATTATCGGGAACAAGCATTCATATTCCTGATAATTGGCCTGAAATGATGCAATCTAATAGGACCTCTTCAGTGTATGGCTCTGGTGATTGTATTCACTGAAGACTAAGGGAGTCATTTATTAAACAGAAACATGCCTAAATTTGGCGTATTTCAGCTGCCAGGTCTAAAAAAGTAGGTGCGGTGTAAGGGGGAAGTGGATGGGCCAGCAACCCTAGTTTAGGTGTTGAAAATGGTCTAAATGTAAGACAGCAAGAAAGCTGTCTTAAATTTAGAAGCGGCGGTAGATCAGCCAAAGTTATGTAGAGGCTGCGGCGGATCCACCCCCAGTGCAGGGTGTTATTAAGACCGGTGTCTAAAATGCCGATCTTAATAAATGTGCCCCTAAGAACCTCTCCAATCATACTGGGGCTGCCCCGAGAATCTGATTGGTTTTTAATGCTTTTTTTTATTGGTAATGACAATAAAAATTAGTCCTATAAATCTGTGAATACTTTTTTGGAATTGTCAGCATCTTAACACCACAGATTGCATTCTGAAGACCATTTCATTACTGTTAGAATAAAAAATAAAAAAAATTACTAAATTTGGTAAACTGATGCCAATGCATTGCATATATATATGTAGCTAAGACTGATGAGGCAGCCTGTATTTGTGGGAGGGGCGGAGGCACCTCATAAAAGAGGCACGGCCTCACCCACGGGTGTGAGTTCTCAGGTGCAGGGGGGGGTGTTTTCATCCCTGACCCAAGCATCTCACACCAACAGCAGCTACGCTGAAGTGCGCTCGACTCGTAAGTATGCATGGGCCACGGTGCCCTGAGCCAGCCAAAGTTTCTTACGGTAAGCGCAACTCGGGCTCAAGGACAACCGCCGCTCTGGGTTTGTTTCTGGCTGGGCTTGCAGCTTTCAAGCACACAGATCATTCTGATCTCCCTCCCCGCCTTGAGCTTTCCTTACCTGCACTCGCAGCCACGCCATTGGCTTCCTCGCACGTGCGGCACACTCATGGTCTCCCACGGTGTGGCTGTTTCGTCTGTCTGTTAGTTCGCCACCCTGGTCTCTCGTTCACCGCTTCTAGTGTCGCAGCTCCGGGGTGTCTGCCTCCAGCGTTCTCTACCCTACCGGCCATGCTCCCTCGGATCCGTCTGTCTGGCACTCAGCTGCCATGGAATAATGGAGGGATAGCAACAGTTCTGTTAAAGCATAGCCTTTTTACTGGAGAGCGGTTCTGTTCCAAAAAAAAAAAAAAAAGAGCGGTCTGTGGTGCTCGGGTGAGCTGGGTTTTGTGCTACTGTTTGTATTCATGCCTCGGTTTGTATTCACTCAGCTTGGTCTCCTTGCCTTTGCTAGCCAAAACATCTGCTTTGATTTACTTCGGCTGAAGCCAATAATACAATAGGAGTGAGTTCCTACCAGGTATAAGGAAGTTTTACTATTCACTTTGTGTGTCTTGGTGAAGGGTCATGATTAGCAAAAATGAAATTTGTCTTCTCCTATCTGCGTCTGGATTTTAGTTCTCACCGAAAAAAAAGGGGGAAATACAGGTAAGATGGCGTTGGGCGTGATGATGTCACGTCGTAGGACCTGTTGCCCCGAGTCGGTCATGCATCGGACACCGATGCGTCGTGGCTTTTCCCCGGACTTCCCGATCTCTCACAGGAGCAGTTCGCACTCCCCGCCCCCCTACCGTTCTCCCGGCAGATGCCGCCGTTCTCCAGGCAGATGCTCCGCCCACCCCACCACCCCCTCGCCGCCGCCATGGCCACTCCTCCGAAAGTCGAGGCCAATCCCGCTCCCCCTCCAGACCTGGCGACCGCTCCCGCTCCAGTCCCAGCCGCTCCTGCTCCAGACCTGGCACTCTTGCTCTAGAATCCGCCGTTCCAGATCCACCGCTCTCCGTTCCCGTATTAACGGTACTCAGGCCGGCACCACTCCCCTGGTGGCCCTTGCCGGTACGAGGGCTGCAGGAGCAACAAGCTTCGGCGCTCCCCCAGTTACCGCTCCAGTCCAGCCAGTGACCATCATCCTCTGGCCAGAAATGACAGGTATCTTCGTCCGCAGTCGGTCTCAAGTTGGAGCAGGCGCTAGGGCTCAATAACATTGTTTTGCCACTGCCGGGGGCAGCAGTCTGGCAGTCCGTGGGTGTGAGTACAGTTGCCTTAAAGGGAGGAAAGAAAAAAGGAAAAAAGAAATAAAAAATGTAAAAAAAAAAAAAAAAAAAGGAAGGGGAAAAGAAAACAAAATAAGAAAAAACTTGGTAGATTCATCCGGCTCATGTTTTCAAATTATCAATGTTGCCACCTGTCACGTCGTCAGGCTCACGCTTATCACACCGTCCAATGTCTGTTGCCCGGTTGTTTATTCAGGTTTACGTTTATCGATCATTAATGTCTGTCGCCTGTTTACTTCTTTCAGGCTGCGTTTATTGGTCATTGATATCTGCCGTCTGTTTACACTATTCAGGCATACGTTTATTATTTAATGTCTGTTGCCTGTTTACGTCATTCAGGCTTACATTTACTAACTTCTAATGTCTGTTGCCTATTTACATTATTCAGGCTTACGTTAATTGATTACTGTTTCCTGTTTACGTTATTCAGGCTTACGTTTACTAACTTCTAATGTCTGTTGCCTGTTTACGTTATTTAGGCCTCCGTTCATTATTCAATGTCTGTCGCCGGTTTACCTTACTCAGGCCTATGGTATCAATCATCATGTCTGTTGCCTGCTATGTTTCAGGCTCACGTTTATTAACCATTATTTTTTTGTCGCCCGTCTACTGCATTCAGGCCTACGTTGATTGATAGCTGTCGCCTGTTAACGTTATTCAGGCTTACGTTTACTAACTACCAATGTCTTTCGCCTGTTTTACGTTATCCAGGCTTCATTCACTATCTACTAATGTCTGTTGCCTGTTTACGTTATTCAGGCTTACATTTACTAACTTCTAATGTCTGTAGCCTGTTTACGTTATGCAGGCTTACGTTTATTAATTACTAATGTCTGTTGCCTGTTTGCCTCATTCAGGCTTACGTTAATTGATTATTGTTACCTGTTTACGTTATTCAGGCTAACGTTTACTAACTACCAATGTCTGCTGCCTGTTTACGTTATTCAGGATTACGTTTACTAACTTCCAATGTCTGTCGCCTGTTTGCGTTATTCAGGCTTACGTTTGCTAACAACTAATGTCTGTTGCCTGTTTACGTTATTCAGGCTTACGTTTACTAACTACCAATGTCTGTTGCCTGTTACGTTATTCAGGCTTACGTTCACTAACTTCTAATGTCTGCTACCTGTTTACGTTATTCAGGCTTACGTTAATTGGTTACTGTTTACGTTATTCAGGCTTACGTTTACTACCAATGTCTGTTGCCTGTCTACGTTATTCAGGCTTACGTTTACTAACTTCTAATGTCTGTTGCCTGTTTACGTTATTCAGGCTTACGTTAACTAACTATTAATGTCTGTTGCCTGTTTACATTATTCAGGCTTACGTTTACTAACTACTAAGGTCTGTTGCCTTTTTACGTTACTTAGGCTTGAGTTTTTTTAATTTCTAATGTCTGTCGCCTGTTTACATTATTCAGGCTTACATTTATTAATCCCGAATGTCTATTGACTGTTACGTTTATTCAAGCTTATGTTTATCAAATGTCTGTTGCCTGTTACGTTCTTCAGATTCACTTTTAAATCGCTAATGTCTGTCGCTCCCCTGCTACAAGCGTTTCAGAACTCAATGTCCCGTTCGCCCCCTCCATCCAGGGTCCAAGAAGTAAATAATTTTTTTATTTATTTTTTGCTGCAGCTGCTTTATCTTGTCTTTAATTCTCCATGCTTTCTTTCAGGTCATGCGGGGGGAGGAACAAGTAGGGCTATCGTCTCCAGCATTTCAGTCTCTGTTCACGGTCAAAAGGCATACATCTCTTTAGCCAAGTCTCTCGCGCAAATGTCTTGGTCTGTCAATACGGTTAGAAAGTACAAAACTGCCTGGAGCATTTATAGCAAATTTGCACGCCTTCACCCACGGGAGGACATCAACAGGACCTCGTATTATGACCTTCTTAGCTTATTGCCATACTGGCCTTAGACTCTCTTACAACACAGTTAAATTGTATTTGGCCGGGGTCCAGCTTTTCTTCACGGCAGAAGGTACAGTTAGTAGGTCGGTCTTGCCGTCTCTAGCGATAAAAGTAACCCTCAGGGGCATACAGAAGAACAGTGGAGGGACTGTCTCAAGCAGACAGCCAATATCAGGGGAACCATTTAGGAATCTTTCTTCCTCTCTAGATGGTAATCCTTTTTGGGCCCCATTCCAGCATAGTTATAAAGGCGGCCATGTATGTCGGTTTCTTCAGTTCCTGAGACCAGGTAATTCACCAGTACTTTCGATAGCATCTTAACCAAGCGTCAGTCAGCATGGTGCAATGTCCGTTTCACATCGCATCTTCGCTCTTTCAAAACATCGCAGGTCAGTCCACCAGGGGAGGCCAAAAGCCTCCGGTTGTTTTACGTTGGTGCCCAGTTAAGGTTTTTCCAATAGTTTATTGTAGGTTCTAGGTGACTCCGCCCCGGATAGCCCACTCCTTCCGTTCAAAGTCCGAGCCATCACCTTATCCCAATTCTCCCATGTCCGTTCCCTAGCGGCGAGACCAGGTTCCGACCCCAATGCCATTTCAGATCACTAGTTCGACATTGGGGTTAGCATCTGCAGTGTCAAAGCGGCATGTCTCAGGCCACGTCATCAGCAAGATGGGACCTGGGCGTTCTTCTTGTTTTGCCCGATACATCCCGAACCCCCATGCAAAGAATTCTGTCAGTTTGGCTTTGTGATTTGGTTGTACATGCCAATTAAGTTCTTTCCTATACTACACGGCTCGGTTTTTGCCCCCTTATAGGCCTTCCCACGCCAATGGCAAAGGGCACATCATCAGCCATTCAGTCAGGTCATCTAAGACACGTCCAGTTAGGTTAGGTTAGTCTTAGTGGTATCTCCTTAGGGTTTCCAGGCATCCCCTTGGCCGTAGCCTTGACCACAAATATATATTTATATATACAGTACAGACCAAAAGTTTGGACACACCTTCTCATTCAAAGAGTTTTCTTTATTTTCATGACTATGAAGGCATCAAAACTATGAATTAACACATGTGGAATTATATACATAACAAACAAGTGTGAAACAACTGAAAATATGTCATATTCTAGGTTCTTCAAAGTAGCCACCTTTTGCTTTGATTACTGCTTTGCACACTCTTGGCATTCTCTTGATGAGCTTCAAGAGGTAGTCCCCTGAAATGGTCTTCCAACAGTCTTGAAGGAGTTCCCAAAGATGCTTAGCACTTGTTGGCCCTTTTGCCTTCACTCTGCGGTCCAGCTCACCCCAACCCATCTCGATTGGGTTCAGGTCCGGTGACTGTGGAGGCCAGGTCATCTGGCGCAGCACCCCATCACTCTCCTTCATGGTCAAATAGCCCTTACTTTCAAAGTTTTCCCAATTTTTCGGCTGACTGACTGACCTTCATTTCTTAAAGTAATGATGGCCACTCGTTTTTCTTTACTTAGATGCTTTTTTCTTGCCATAATACAAATTCTAACAGTCTATTCAGTAGGACTATCAGCTGTGTATCCATGTCATGGTCTTACCTACTTGCTGCTCTCCTTCGTTTGACATGTGCTGGCGGCCATCTTGGATCCTGGGTTTCTTGTAGCCTTCCACCCTGCGGCTCCTCCTTCCCCTGGGAGGAGCTGGATGCCTAGCTCATATATATAGGAGGTCTGTGGCTTCAGTTCCTTGCTTGGTCCTCTTGTGTTCACATGCTTCTAAGACTGCTGCTGCTTCTGGTTCCTGATCCTGGCTTCGTCTGACTACCCTGCTGGTTCCTGATCCTGGCTTCGTCTGACTACCCTGCTGGTTCCTGATCCTGGCTTCGTCTGACTACCCTGCTGGTTCCTGATCCTGGCTTCGTCTGACTACCCTGCTGGTTCCTGATCCTGGCTTCGTCTGACTACCCTTCTGGTTCCTGACCTCTGGCTTCGCAAAGACTCTGCTCGGTTTCACCATCCGTTTGGACTTTTGCTTTACAGCTTTATTTTCAATAAAGCCTTCTTATTTTCACTTATCTCTTGTTGTACGTCTGGTTCATGGTTCTGTGACATTAGGACCAAGACATGAATTCTGACGGTACAGGGCCATCCTCGCTACCCACGCTGGTTGCCAGACTTGATCAGCAGGATCACCTGTTGGGTCGGTTCGCTGTGGCGTTGCAAACCCTGCTTGAACGCATGGCTCATTTCGCTCCCGTTGCCGATGGGTCGGTTGTCGCTCCTGGGCTCGCTCCTACTGCCGCTCCGGTTGTTGCGCCAGAGTCTACCCCGACACCTGTTGTTGCGCCTGCGGTGTTTCAGGGTATGACCGGTTCTGCCCCTCTTCCACAGCGCTTTGGGGGAGAGCCAACTCAGTGCCGAGGTTTCCTTAACCAGGTGGGCATTTATTTCGAGTTGCTGCCACATGCCTTTCCTACTGAGAGATCAAAGGTGGGCTTCTTGATCTCGCTGCTCTCGGACAAGGCCTTGGCCTGGGCCAGCCCTTTATGGGAGAACAACAATCCGGTGGTTGCCGAGTTTTCCGGTTTTGTTGCTTCTCTTCGGAAGGTATTCGATGTGCCGGCTCGTGCTGCCTCTGCTGCGAAGCTCCTTATGTCCATCAGACAGGGTTCACGATCCGTAGCTGAATACGCCATTGAGTTTCGTACCCTGGCAGCAGAGGTGGGCTGGAATAATGAGGCTCTGGTCGCTGCTTTCTCTCATGGTCTCTCGGATGCCTTGAAGGATGAGGTTGCAGCTAAGGACCTACCAGTTGAGCTCGAGTCTCTTATTTCTTTCCTGATTTTGATTGACACCAGACTCAGGGAGAGACCTTCCTTTAAGGAGAACCTGCGGAGGTCTTCTAACAGATTGGTGCCTACGTTTGCTGTCCCACCCGTGCCTCCCTCTCCTCCCACGCCTCCTGGGGATGACTTGTCTGGGGGTGAACCCATGCAGCTGGGGTTTGCTCGCCTGTCCGAGGGGGAGAGGGCACTCCGGAGACGCGAGGGCCGATGCATGTACTGTGGTCTCGGTGGGCATTTTCGGTTGGCATGTCCGAACCGTCCGGGAAACGCTCGTACCCTGAGATCCTGTCGGGGGCAGATCTTGGGTGGAGTCTCCTCGTCCCCGGTTTCCCGTGTTGACAAACCACTGATCACTGTTGTCCTCTCCTGGGTCGGGGGCTCGGCGACGACCCAGGCGTTGGTGGACTCTGGTGCTGGTGGTTTGTTCATTGATAGTGTGTTCGCTGCCGCCAATTCCATTACTCTGCAGGCTCGAGGTTCCCCACTGGCTCTTGAGGCGATAGACGGCAGACCCCTTCTGCCGCCACACGTGACTCATGAGACCCTTCCAGTGGGGATAGCCATTGGTGCCGTTCACAGAGAATCGGTCTGCCTCCAGGTTATTTCGTCTCCACACTACTCGGTGGTCTTGGGGTACCCCTGGCTCCAGAAGCATAATCCGACTTTCGATTGGAGATCGGTCGAGATCCTCTCGTGGTCACCGCAGTGTGGGGCTAGTTGCATCCATGGGTCTGTCAAGTTGCTGTGTACTTCCTCGGACTCTCTGTTGCCTCCTGAATACGAGGAGTACCGGGATGTATTCGATAAGGTGCGCGCGGTTGCCCTACCTCCGCACCGCCCATACGATTGTGCCATAGAGTTACAATCTGGTGCCGTTCCTCCTCGTGGCAAAGTCTATCACTGTCGGTAGCGGAGAATGAGGCCATGGAGGAGTACGTGAGGGAGGCGCTTTCACGCGGACACATTCGCAAATATTCGTCCCCGGCAGGGGCTGGATTTTTCTTTGTGAAAAAGAAGGGCGGTGAGTTGAGGCCTTGCATCGATTACAGGGGTCTCAATCGCATCACGATCAAGAACGCTTACCCGATACCCTTGATTTCCGAGCTGTTCGATCGCCTTAAAGGGGCCACGGTCTTTACCAAACTCGACCTGAGGGCGGCATATAACCTGGTAAGGATCAAGGCGGGCGATGAGTGGAAGACCGCGTTTAACACCAGGACCGGTCATTACGAATCCTTGGTTATGCCCTTTGGGTTGTGCAATGCGCCCGCAGTCTTTCAGGAATTCATCAACGATGTTTTCCGTGACCTGTTGCAGCAGTGTGTGGTAGTCTATTTGGATGACATCTTGGTATATTCTGAATCCATGGAGGCCCACATTCTGGATGTCAGACGAGTGTTGCAACGGTTACGAGAGAACAAGCTGTTCGGTAAGCTTGAGAAATGCGAATTTCACCGATCCCAGGTAACCTTCTTAGGTTACATCATTTCCGCTGAGGGGTTCTCCATGGATCCTGAGAAGGTTTCGGCTGTCTTACAGTGGCCCCAGCCCAGTGGTCTTCGTTCCCTGCAGCGCTTTTTGGGCTTCGCCAATTATTATCGGAAGTTCATCAGGGACTTTTCCATGCTGGCCAAGCCTCTCACGGATCTGACCAGGAGGGGCAGTAATTCCCAGGTCTGGCCGCTCGAGGCCATCCGAGCTTTTGAGGCCCTAAAGTCCGCCTTTGTGTCGGCTCCGATTCTGTCGCATCCCAACCCTGGGTTGCCCTTTGTCCTCGAGGTGGACGCGTCTGAGACGGGAGTAGGCGCCCTTCTGTCTCAGCGTAGAACACCAGAGGGTCCTCTGCTTCCTTGTGGGTTTTACTCCCGGAAACTGTCTTCCGCGGAGTGCAACTATCAGATTGGTGACAGGGAGTTATTGGCCATCGTGCAGGCCCTTAAAGAATGGAGGCACTTGCTCGAGGGTTCGGTGGTTCCGGTTCTCATCCTGACGGACCACAAGAATCTGACCTACCTTTCTGAGGCCAAGAGATTGACACCACGTCAGGCCAGATGGGCTCTGTTCTTGTCACGTTTTAATTACGTGGTCTCCTACCTACCCGGTTCCAAGAACATCAGGGCGGATGCCTTATCACGGCAGTACTCCGAGCTGTCCAGGGAGGAGTCGATTCCGACTTCGGTCATACCTCCGAATCAGATCCTGGCCGCCATTCGCACCAGCCTGACCTCTCCCCTGGGTGAGCAGATTTTGGCGGCTCAATCTGGTGCTCCCTCTGGGAGACCCAACGGCAGATGTTTTGTGCCTGAGGAGTTGCGCACTCGGTTGTTGCGAACCTACCATAACTCCAAGACCGCGGGGCATCCTGGAAAGAATCAGCTGTCCTGGGCTGTTTCACGTCTGTTCTGGTGGCCTTCCCTACGTTCCGACATCACCGCATATGTAGCGGCATGCTCCGTTTGTGCCCAGAGTAAGTCCCCTCGGCACCTTCCGTTGGGCCTTCTGCAACCCATAGCCACCGGGGAGCGCCCATGGTCACACCTGGGGATGGATTTCATTGTGGACCTCCCTGCATCCCGAGGCCATACGGTCATTCTCATGATTGTGGATCGGTTTTCCAAAATGTGCCACTGTGTTCCTCTCAAGAAGTTACCCTCTGCACAAGAGTTGGCCACGATTTTTGCCAGGGAGGTCTTCCGGTTGCACGGTTTGCCTAAGGAGATTGTGTCGGATCGGGGGAGTCAGTTTGTGTCCAGGTTCTGGCGCGCCTTTTGCTCCCAGTTGGGGATTCATCTCTCCTTCTCCTCGGCCTACCACCCTCAGTCCAATGGGGCCGCAGAACGATCCAATCAGGCCTTGGAGCAATTCCTTCGTTGCTATGTCTCCGATCACCAAGACAATTGGGTTGACCTCCTGCCTTGGGCTGAGTTTGCCAGGAACACGGCGGTGAACTCTTCCTCTGGGACGTCTCCCTTCATGGCCAATTATGGGTTCCAACCTGCCGTGTTACCGGAGGTATTCTCTCCCCAGGATATTCCGGCTGTGGAGGATCACCTTTCCGTCCTACGTGCTTCTTGGGTACAGATCCAGAAGTCCCTTGAGGTCTCTGCGCAGCGCCAGAGATTCCAGGCTGATCGCAGACGAGCGCCTGCTCCTTCCTACCAGGTCGGAGACCGTGTATGGTTGTCCACCCGCAACCTCAACCTTCGAGTGCCCACTCCCAAGCTGGCGCCTCGCTTTGTTGGTCCCTTCCGAGTGCTTCGCAGGGTAAACCCGGTAGCCTATGCCCTTGCGCTTCCTCCTGGCATGCGGATCTCCAACGTGTTTCATGTCTCCCTGTTGAAGCCACTGGTGTGTAATCGTTTCACTTCCTCGGTTCCTCGGCCTCGTCCGGTCCAAGTGGGCAATCGTGAGGAATATGAGGTGAGCAATATCCTGGACTCACGCCTGGTCCGCGGTCGGTTGCAGTTTTTGGTCCATTGGCGTGGTTATGGTCCAGAGGAGCGTTCCTGGGTTCCCTCCGCAGATGTCCATGCTCCTGCCTTGCTCCGAGCCTTCCACGCACGCTTCCCTCAGAAACCGTTTTGTGCTCCGCGGAGGAGGGGCCCTTGAGGGGGAGGTACTGTCATGGTCTTACCTGCTTGCTGCTCTCCTTCGTTTGACATGTGCTGGCGGCCATCTTGGATCCTGGGTTTCTTGTAGCCTTCCACCCTGCGGCTCCTCCTTCCCCTGGGAGGAGCTGGATGCCTAGCTCATATATATAGGAGGTCTGTGGCTTCAGTTCCTTGCTTGGTCCTCTTGTGTTCACATGCTTCTAAGACTGCTGCTGCTTCTGGTTCCTGATCCTGGCTTCGTCTGACTACCCTGCTGGTTCCTGATCCTGGCTTCGTCTGACTACCCTGCTGGTTCCTGATCCTGGCTTCGTCTGACTACCCTGCTGGTTCCTGATCCTGGCTTCGTCTGACTACCCTGCTGGTTCCTGATCCTGGCTTCGTCTGACTACCCTTCTGGTTCCTGACCTCTGGCTTCGCAAAGACTCTGCTCGGTTTCACCATCCGTTTGGACTTTTGCTTTACAGCTTTATTTTCAATAAAGCCTTCTTATTTTCACTTATCTCTTGTTGTACGTCTGGTTCATGGTTCTGTGACAATCCACCTGACTTCTCCTCAACGCAACTGATGGTCCCAACCCCATTTATAAGGCAACAAATCCCACTTATTAAACCTGACAGGGCACACCTGTGAAGTGAAAACCATTTCAGGGGACTACCTCTTGAGGCTCATCAAGAGAATGCCAAGAGTGTGCAAAGCAGTAATCAAAGCAAAAGGGGGCTACTTTGAAGAACCTAGAATATGACATATTTTCAGTTGTTTCACGCTTGTTTGTTATGTATATAATTCCACATGTGTTAATTCATAGTTTTGATGCCTTCAGTGTGAATCTACAATGTGTTAGCTTGAAAAAGGCTAACACACAGCCGAAACGTTGCATCTGGAATAAATTCCACTTTCTGCACCTTTTTTCCTGTCTCCATTTTTTTTATTTTTCTGGATATCTACAATTTTCATAGTCATGAAAATAAAGAAAACTCTTTGAATTAGAAGGTGTGTCCAAACTTTTGGTCTGTACTGTATATATATATATATATATATATATATAATTTTGATAGTGTTTACATGGGACTAATGTATAGTATTTTAATGTTGAATGAATCTATTAGAATTAGAGATGAGTGAAGTTATGAATCGAGTAGCGGGCACAATGATGAGGAATGGCGATTGTGCCGCACCCATCATTGAACCCCTCAGATGCCGCGTTCATCGCTGATTGTGACATCTGATGTAAAAATTGAGGCCTTTCAGGGGTTTAAAAAAATCTTACTAAGGGTACTTTCACACTAGCGTTTTTGTTTTCCAGTATTGAGTTCCGTGACAGGTGCTCAATACCGGAAAAAAACTGATCAGTTTTATCCTAATGCATTCTAAATGGAGAGCATTCCGTTCAGTATGCATCAGTTCAGTCCCTCTGACGTTTTTTGGCCGGAGAAAATACCGCAGCATGCTGCAGTTTTCTCTCCGGCCAAAAATCCTGATCACTTGCTGTAATGCATTGAAATGCATTAATGCCAGATCTGGCCCCAAGAATTCTGGAAAAATGGATCAGGTTTTGCGGTCTGCGCATGAGCAGACCTTTAAAAATGTGAAAAAGATAAATACCAGATCCGTTTTTCCGGATGACAACCGGAAAGACGGATCCGGTATTGCAATGCATTTGTCAGACGGATCCGCATCCAGATCCGTCTCACAAATGCATCCGTTTGCGTCTGGATTGCCAAATCCAGCAGGCAGTTTGGCGATGGAACTGCCTGCCGGAATCCTCTGCCGCAAGTGTGAAAGTACTCTTACCTCATACATTTGAGCACGAATAGGGCCGCCATGGCCATCTTGATTGAAGAGCCCACGTGAAATGTCAAGCAGAACATGATGACGTCATCGCGCTGGCCGTCGTGGTGACGTCATATCTCACCGCCCACATGATTTTGCGCGGGACCTTCAATCAAGAGGGCCCTGGTGGCCTCTTCGCTGGATGAGGTGAGAATTTTTTTATGCAATTTCAGGGAAAATTAATTTGTTACCATGAAGCACAAGAAAATTTGGCTTTGCGGCGAATTGAATTTTCCCTGAAATTCGGATTAAAGTCCACTTCAGATGGTTTGATTCACTCAGCACTACTTAGAATGTATGTGAATTCCAATTGTGCTTTTTCTTGCATGTATTTATGTTTATATTTATTATAAATATTTAGTAATAATTTATAAATACATATTTTTCTTTTGAATCATCTATTTTTTATTATTGTTAATGCTTATACATATTTGTGTTTTTGTCAGAATAAAATAAATTACAAGAAAAAATATCACCTGATGTTTGTACTGTAATTCCTTCATACATGTAATTTTACAGGAATGCTGCTCAGAGCTAATAGTCTGGAGCAAATAGGACCAAGGAGATTACCATTCGCAATCAATTAAGAAAATGATGATGAACAAGTATAAGCATCATAAATTTAGCTTAGTGATGTACATAAGAAATAACGCTAATGGCAAGAATACCGACAACTCGGTCAGATTATTGTAAATAATAGCAATTTAAAATGGATGGATGTATTTGCTGTTGGGGAACTTTATTGCGTTAATAGCGCTTTTATTATTTGATTAAGCCAATAATCCTTTTTTGATGTTTCACTTTGTTAGTTGTTGACATAATTTATTATTTTTAATTTCAAAATGCTATGCTACGTTCTGTAGAAAATGATTGCCTTTACCATGTGGGGATATGAATGTGCTCCAGTTGGAGTGATGTTATTTATTTAAATTTGAAGTGGATTTTATAGACTTCTCAGTGTGTTTTCTAAAAAACTGCCATTTATAGAGTGTTCCAACAACTATTTGTGGGCTGGAAATGGTATAATTTGACATTTGGCATTAAATAATGCAATCAGTGGGATTTCAGAGCAGCATAATAGAAATTTCAGTTCAAAAAAGAAATCTAAGTAGTAGCAAAACATTTTTGCTTATTTCATTTTTTTACTTTTTTACTCTAGGACGCGACTGATTGTTATAACAATAATCTCCTGGATGACACATATTCACATAAATCTCTGTATAAATTGTGAATGCTCAATTCTACTCTAACATCTTAAAAATGTAAGTTATAAAAAATAATTTCCTTTTACACTGATATTTCAGATTTTTTTTCTACCAATCAGAAACATCCTGACTAGTAGAGATGAGGGTACCGATTCATTAGAATCAAAATTTGACCAGAATTTTTGAAAAGTTTCTGATTTGGTAGACTCTGAATTTCTTCCTATTTATTTGTGTAGAATTTGCGGGAAGAGAAAAATTTTCAATTCGGGTAGAATTGATTCAGGTAGAATTTAATTTCTTGGCCAGTTCAGACAAATCAGGAAGTACCCTCATCTCTCTATGTGTGCCCAGAGTAGGTAGTTGAGATACTGGCACCCAAGAAGGGCAAAAGACTCAATACAGTACATCTAAGATTAATCATGTCCAACTAGTGACGAGAATCCATATGAAGACCTTGTGGAACATGATTTCCCTGAGAAGGCATTAATTTATTTATTTTTGTGCTGCTGCCTTCAGAAGAATTTGAGACAACTCTAGAAGCTGAGTCAATGTTGTAGCTAGGATTTCATTCAGCCAGCCGCCGGGGGCCTTCATCGGGCTGTTCTCGGAACTGCCAGCTCCCGGTGACCGGGCTTACCTGTGCATCGCCGGACCTGTGGGTTAAGATGGCAGCCCGCATGTGTTCGTTGGTGAACACTGCGAACTGGCCATCACTGTTAAAGATACATATGTCTTGACCATCAATGGCCTACATTGTCCATGCATACCAACAAGCACAAAATAGATATGTATAAGAGTACGGCCACACAGTCAGGTTTCCTGGTGCAGTTTTGGAAGCCAAAATCAGGAATGGATCAAAAAAAGGATAAAAAGATACAACTTGCCCTCTTTTTTTGATTGCACTCCTGGCTTTGGCTTCCAAAACTGTATGCAGAAACCTGCCCATGTGGCCATACCCTAAAGCAGGCATGCTCAACCTGCGGCCCTCCAGCTGTTGCAAAACTACAACTCCCAGCATTCCTGAACAGCCTTAAGCTATCAGCCTACAGCATGGCATTGTGGGAGTTGTAGTTTTAAAACAGCTGGAGGGACACAGGTTGAGCATGACTGCCCTAAAGGGATAGTTTGTCACAAGGGTAATTTTTAAAGTCAGTTTTTCTTGAATTTGTCTTGATAAATTTGTGCCAAATTTGTCAAATGTCGCACATTGTTTGAAACATTTTACACATCTTTAAATACACTCGGCATTGAGGAAAGGCTATAATATTTGGATCTGAAGTATCCCGAGGGCTAAAGAAAAACTGTGCAATCTCACAGACGTATATGAGGAAGGATTTCTGTGAGATTGCACATCACATGCAATGACTGACTAACCATAAGTAGAGACTGCGCGGAACTACTCTTCTTTTCTGTGTTTTTTTTCTGTACTTTTTCTACACCGCCTCCAAATGGTGTGAGATTTTGCACCTTTTAATAAATGTTGCTCTGATAAATCTGGAGTGAAACATACCTAACCACGCCTTCATGTTCCCACCCACTTTTCAAAATCAGAGTGGTATAAAAATGCACAAAGTGTTGCTAACATTTTAAGCAAATAATTCCAAAAAATTGCAAAGCCCTGTTTGCTGACTGTTTGATTACAGAATTCTTGAGTGCAGGACGTGATAAATTACCCCCATGGTGTTTGTCCATTTACAGATACTCCAAAGTAGACAATCCAGCTGAAAGGCTATGATATAATATATGATATGATATGAATCCGTGTGTATCTGTCTTATTTCCCTAGTTTTACCTCTTCTAGTAGATGGTACTTTTAAATTGACACTGTAAATGTAGAATTTTTGCAATGGAAAACGGTAAGGTCATTGGCCACGTTCATTCTGATTTTTTTTTCATAGTATGCTGCCAGCCCCTTAATTTTCATCATACAAGATTACTGCATGTTAAATTAGGTTTTTCGAACTGGCAAATTAACATCAGCCAAGAGGCACTTTGCACAATTTTCATGTAACATAACATACAATTACTTTGTAATGCATTGCCAGATAACTATTTTTTTAACTTTCATTTTCACTCAAAGGTGTAAAGGTTTTAAGGCAAATTGCAGCAAATGTGTTCTCAATTTAATATTAACCTGTAGTTATGATGCTCCAATGTATGCTGTGTTTTATCGAAGTACTGTATCATCCTCATATCTGTGATTTCAAACTGCAGACACTGACAAAATACCTTAATTTATTACATCAAATGTAAATGTGTGAACTACAAATGCTACATAGACAACTCAGAGCCCCTGTGAAGAACATAGCATGGCCCCTTTCGTTCCAATTGCTAATTTAATGAGAGAGGGGTGCTAGTCATAGAGATTTCAGAGGACTCCTCAATGATCTGCCTATCCACTCATTATTGGCACCATGGGTGGAAGCCATAGCATCTTGGCTTCAATACAATCTAGTGGACTATAGAAGGCATCATTATTTTTATGCTTTCAAATGTATGGATTTCTTTCTACTGCCATTTTTTCATTGCTTTATTTGTTTCCTAAGTGAAAAAATGAGCAACTGTTTAAATAGCTTTTGTTAAAAATTTTCTTCAAGTCCTTCACCTAGCTGGTGCTGTTGAATCTTACATAATCTGTCAGAGCACTGCTCCTCTTTATGACAGCTCTTTCTGCTTCCCTCCTCCTCTCAGTGTGGGAAGCAGGGAAGGGGAAAAGTTGTACATGGCAGATTAGGGTGTGGAGAGGGGAAAAGCATCAAAGGAAGCACCACAAAAGCTTATACTGTAGATAAGAAGGAAAGCGTGCACAAAGCCGAATCAAAATTTTCAATACTTCGCTCATCACTAGTAGTGAGTGTTCTGCTACACTTGCAGACAGTTTATGTGATTACATAGACTGTCTACTCTGCAAGTGTAGCAGAACACCCACTACTAGTGATGAGCGAAGTATTGATAAATTTGATTTGGCTGCTTCGCCAAATTTTACTAAAATAATTTGCTTTGTGACAAATTTCTTTGTCATGAAGCACAATTCTTTGTAAGTAGTGGGTGCAATGACAGGGAGCAGTGATTATACTCCTCAGATGCCCATACTTGCCTTATCCATTTGATCGTGAAGAGCCGACCACCCCCACCTTGATTGACGCTCTGGCGCGAAATCTTGCATAGCCCATGATGAAGTCATCAAGTCGGCTGGCATGGTGACGACATACATCACCGTGCATGAGATTTCATGCGAGAGCTTCAATCAAGATGACAGTGGCTGGCTCTTCATGCTTAAACGGATGAGGTAAGTATGATTTTTTTTTATTATTTGACACCATTCAGGGAAAATGAAGCGCAAGGAAATGTGGCTTTGCAGTGGATTTTCCCCAGAAATTCAGATAGAAGTCCACTTCATGGACTTTAATTCGCTCAACACTACCAACAAAAAATTCTAAAGGGGAATCACACACTCCTTAGCATCAGTGTTTCTCAGGGAGACGAGATCCCTTATGAGCTGTAAAAGAGAAAATTTGATGCAAAATAAAGCTGTGCTGAAAGCTGAGCTAGAGAAGACAACATTATTTTGGACACACATACCTACAGCATTTTCTAACAGAAGGGAAACATCTTAGGACAAAAGTCTTAAATTAGGAGTTGTTTGGAAACTGAATATCTGAAAAATTAAGGAATGGAGATTGCAAACTAAAACATTTTTAAAGAAGCAATTTCAATCTCATTGCGGCGAATAGAGTTTGGCAAGGCATATGTGGCTTTCTCTTCAGGATCCTATTCTGGAGATAGGAGCTGGTCCCAGAGGTGGGACCTGCACCTAACTGACACATGTGCAACAGACGGCCTCCCCTAGGGCCCTCTATATCGTGTCCCAGGTTTGATAGGAATGCAGAGTGGTGTAGTACGGCCTAAATGTCTCTTTATGTGTGTCACGGTCCTCCTAGTTGGATATGGCTGGACCCCAGGCTTTGGCTCCAAAGCAATAAATAAGGGGAATAATTGAGGGATTTGAAGAAATAACTGAAGTTCAATGGTGGCTTTACTTCAATAAACGTTTCTCCAAACAGTTTCAGGCTTTGTCTTGGTTCCAGCAGGCTATAGCATTAAACTGGCAGGCAAACTCAACTCTGCTATATCTTTCTCTCACTCTGCTGTACTGACAAGCTAACTTGGTGTCTTTGTTTCCTCTTTATGCTGCACTTCACTCTTGTAGTCTGACTTATGTTCAGCCAGAAAGTAAGGTAGAATCCTGGCAGCTCCAACATGGAGTCTCAACCAGAACAAACCAGAACTGCCCCACCTCCTTTTGGTAGCAAGCAGGACTAGCCCACTTCTGCCTAAAGGGGGGAGAATGGAATGGTAAGTTCCATTCTCTCTAAGGACAGCTCTGCCATTTAGGCTGCCACCTGCTGGTGAACCAGACACATTACATGTAATAAACAGTTACATAACAAGATTATGAATGCACATTGTGGAGGACCTGGAAAGACATACATAAGATGACATTATATTAGCCCATTAGAGATAGTAGCAGGGTGCAAGAGTGGTAACACCACTCTGGGGTGTTACACATGCCATATCCTTTTAGATGTCATGAATGTCCTTGTGTGGCAAACCCTTTATTTTATAATATATGAGAGGAATAATAGAGGAACAGCAGAGTAGAGTGTTATGAGAAAATATTCTTCAAAATTATTTACTTTTGCAGACACGTCAGATGGGCCAACAGATTAGTAAGAGGAACAGCACCACTCTTGCCTATGGGTCATATTTAGTATTGCAGTTTAAACGTAAGGAGCTGAACACCAGACCCAACCCATGAATTAGAGTGGAGCTGTTTCTAAAAATAAAACCTCAATATCTCAATTTCTACAGACTGAAGAGACACTAAGCTCTTTGTTCCTCATAGCCTTCATAGCATAGCGAATCTGAAGAGCACAATGCCATAACCGCAGTCATGTCACTTTGAAGACCCCTTGGAAGCAATAACATTTTTGCCTATGGGTGCAAAGTATTTGCTGAATACAAATGAATTCTGCTGACTTGAGTTAAGTAAACAATAGAGAAAGGAGATAAATCTTAAGGTTACAATCATTCTGCTTATCAAGCACTGGGAGCTTCCTGCTCTCATTATCATGGATGGCAAACTACTTTCCCGGATCGACCTTCAATGTCACATCAGTTTGTGCTTCAAGGCATCATTTAATTTGTTATCAATACCACTTCATTAAGAATACACATACAGATAGATTATTACAGTGTACTCCTCACCAAGCCTTGAGGTTCCTTTTCTTTCTTTTTGCTTTTTTCTCTCCCAAACATACAATCGGCAGTTGTCGAATACTGTTCCTTTAAATCCTTATGGACTTCATCAAAGTAGATAGACTGATCATCTTCACTGGCAGAGGTGTAGCTATAGGAGAAGCAGGGGAAGCGGCTGCTTTGGGACCCGGACTCAGAAGGGGCCCACTCAGGAGGAGGACTAAAAGATTTTAGTCTCAGGGCCCCCTCAACAGTATTATACAATAACATATATACAGTCTGAGAGAGCGATCTTTACAAGCCACACGAGTGGGGGCAAAAAAGATACTGAGGAAGGGGGGACCCCATTCAAAAAATTGCTTTGGGGCTCAGTCATTTCTAGTTGCGCCACTAATCACTTGCATTACACTGTACCTTTGTTACACCCTTTTGACTATTTGTAAAACCTTAAAGGGCATCTGTCAGCAGATTTGTCCCTATGAAACTGGATGACCTGTTGCATGTGCGCTTGACACCTGAAGGATCTTTGTTGTTCTCATGTTTATACAGTATGTGCCCGCATTGCTTAGAATTTAGACGTTTTAATATATACAAATGAGCCTCTAGGAGCAATGGGGGCGTTACCATTACACCTAGAGGCTCTTCTCTCTCTGCAACTGCTGCGCCCCCTGCACTTCTGCCTGGCCCTTAAAGTGCAGAGGGTGCAGAAAAAGTGGAGCCTGTAGGAGTAATGGCAACACCCCTGTTGCTCCTAGAGGCTCATTTGCATATATTAAAAGTTCATTTTTCTCAGCAAGGTGGGCACATATGAACATGGGACCAACATAGATTCCTTCAGCTGCCAAGCGCACATGTAACAGGTCAGTCATTGTCATAGGTACAAAACTGCTGACAGATGCCCTTTAAAAAGAATTTTACCATCTGGTCTACTCCTTCTCTAAATAAGAACCCAATGGCAATCAGCTGATCATTGCCCCCAAGTCATCATATTATTGCTGTGTTCAACCTCCAGCTCGTACAAAGCTATAATACAGCACCTATAGACAGCGGAGTACATCCTACAGGGGCAGACCATGCATATGCTAGCTCCTAAAAATGTAAGATTTCCTTGAGCAGAATTTCCATAAATGACATTCATCTGCATCGTTGTGTATACGTGAAATTGTTTTGATCTATGGTAAATACACAGACTACTTTCTCCTCACGTTAAAAAAAGTTAAAAAATAAATAAATTGAAATTTAGTCTAGACTCCTGGATCTACCTTTATATAAAAACCATTCAATGTTTAGGGTAAAACTGAGCATTTTGCCAAATTCTATTCTGCTTATTGCAATTAATTCAGTGTTCCATGCGGACGAGTAATTAAAACTCCACGATAAAGAAAGAAAAGCCGGGTGCTCCGTTCCAACGCATATACAGGGAGTGCAGAATTATTAGGCAAGTTGTATTTTTGAGGATTAATTTTATTATTGAACAACAACCATGTTCTCAATGAACCCAAAAAACTCATTAATATCAAAGCTGAATATTTTTGGAAGTAGTTTTTAGTTTGTTTTTAGTTTTAGCTATTTTAGGGGGATATCTGTGTGTGCAGGTGACTATTACTGTGCATAATTATTAGGCAACTTAACAAAAAACAAATATATACCCATTTCAATTATTTATTTTTACCAGTGAAACCAATGGAACATCTCAACATTCACAAATATACATTTCTGGCATTCAAAAACAAAACAAAAACAAATCAGTGACCAATATAGCCACCTTTCTTTGCAAGGACACTCAAAAGCCTGCCATCCATGGATTCTGTCAGTGTTTTGATCTGTTCACCATCAACATTGCATGCAGCAGCAACCACAGCCTCCCAGACACTGTTCAGAGAGGTGTACTGTTTTCCCTCCTTGTAAATCTCACATTTGATGATGGACCACAGGTTCTCAATGGGGTTCAGATCAGGTGAACAAGGAGGCCATGTCATTCGATTTTCTTCTTTTATACCCTTTCTTGCCAGCCACGCTGTGGAGTACTTGGACGCGTGTGATGGAGCATTGTCCTGCATGAAAATCATGTTTTTCTTGAAGGATGCAGACTTCTTCCTGTACCACTGCTTGAAGAAGGTGTCTTCCAGAAACTGGCAGTAGGACTGGGAGTTGAGCTTGACTCCATCCTCAACCCGAAAAGGCCCCACAAGCTCATCTTTGATGATACCAGCCCAAACCAGTACTCCACCTCCACCTTGCTGGCGTCTGAGTCGGACTGGAGCTCTCTGCCCTTTACCAATTTAGCCACGGGCCCATCCATCTGGCCCATCAAGACTCACTCTCATTTCATCAGTCCATAAAACCTTAGAAAAATCAGTCTTGAGATATTTCTTGGCCCAGTCTTGACGTTTCAGCTTGTGTGTCTTGTTCAGTGGTGGTCGTCTTTCAGCCTTTCTTACCTTGGCCATGTCTCTGAGTATTGCACACCTTGTGCTTTTGGGCACTCCAGTTATGTTGCAGCTCTGAAATATGGCCAAACTAGTGGCAAGTGGCATCTTGGCAGCTGCACGCTTGACTCTTCTCAGTTCATGGGCAGTTATTTTGCGCCTTGGTTTTTCCACACGCTTCTTGCGACCCTGTTGACTATTTTGAATGAAACGCTTGATTGTTCGATGATCACGCTTCAGAAGCTTTGCAATTTTAAGAGTGCTGCATCCCTCTGCAAGATATCTCACTATTTTTGACTTTTCTGAGCCTGTCAAGTCCTTCTTTTGACCCATTTTGCCAAAGGAAAGGAAGTTGCCTAATAATTATGCACACCTAATATAGGGTGTTGATGTCATTAGACCACACCCCTTCTCATTACAGAGATGCACATCACCTAATATGCTTAATTGGTAGTAGGCTTTCGAGCCTATACAGCTTGGAGTAAGACAACATGCATAAAGAGGATGATGTGGTCAAAATACTCATTTGCCTAATAATTCTGCACGCAGTGTACTATTTCAAGATGTTTACTAAATCGCACTTTTAGAACGAGTGCCAAGGAAAAAAAAGAACACATCGTACATTAATTGGTTGTCTTTCAGTCCAGACCATCTGTCTTTGTGATGTAATGGAAGCCGACAGAATTCTTCCTCTGTGCTCGATAAAGAAAGTTGGGGCACTGTAACTCACCCGTCTCAACAGCCTGACAAACAGCGTTAAAAATACATAGTTTATATGCTGTGTTTGAACTCATTTCTCTAGAAAATGTTTTTATATTTTATGTATCCTCCCATTAAATCATGCAAACATTTTCATTTTAACTTCTTAAAGTTTAAAACTCTTTTAGGCTACTTTCACATCTACGATTTTCATTCTGGTTTTGAGATTCGGCAGAGGATCTCAAAACCAGGCCAAAACTCTTCCATTTTGTCCCAATTTATTGTCAATGTCGATGTTAGGATCCATTCCGTTCCAGCTTGTTCAGTTTTGCTTGACTAGACACAAAACCGCTGCAAGCTGCAGTTTTGTGTCCGGTCTGCAGAACCAGATCCGGCACTAACAATGTAAGTCAATGGTACCGGAACAGTTTTTTTTTTGTATAAAAAATTAAAAAAATACTGGCACCCAATGACTTAGGGCTCAAGCCTGCACTCCGCAAAACACTAATCCGCAAAAAAAGTGTATGACGTCTGTGTGATGTCTGTGTTACATCCGTTTTTTTGCGGATCCATTGTAGCAATACCTGTCCTTGTCCGCAAAATAATAAGACAATAATAGGACATGCTCTATTTTTTTTTCGGAATGTGCTTGAAGACATACGATTACAGAATGCACAAAAAATCATTTCCTGTTATTTGCGGACCCATTGAAGTGAATGGTTCCGCATACGGTCCCAGGGGTGCACCATCAATGAGGCCAGGTGAGGCGATAGCCTCAGGCAGCACCAGGTGGGGGCAAGAGAGGGGCAGCTGAAGGGCTATGGGCTTAAGGGAAGGGGTTAGGTAAAGGATTGGCATTGGGGAGGGAGGGGCGCCATTTCAGTTTTTGCCTCAGGCAGCAGAAAGGCTAGGTGCACCCCTGTACGGTCCGAAAAAAAATGGAACGGACGCGGAACAAAAATACGGTCATGTGCACAAGACTTTACAATGTTTTTAGTGCTGGATCCGCCTTGTTCAGTTTTGATTTAATACAACCGCATCCGAATGGAACGGATGCATCCGGATGTATTAAGGCCCCTTTCACATGAGCGGGTGCAATGCGTGACGTGAACGTATTGCACCCGCACTGAATCCGGACCCATTCATTTCTATGGGGCTGTGCACACGAGCGGTGATTTTCACGCATCACTTTTGCGTTGCATGAAAATCACAGTATGTTCTATATTCACGCAACGCAGGCCCCATAGAAGTGAATGGGTCTGTGTGAAAATCGCAAGCATCCGCAAGCAAGTGGGATGCGGTGCGATTTTCACGCACGGTTGCTAGGAGACGATCGGGATGGGGACCCGATCATTATTATTTTCCCTTATAACATGGTTATAAGGGAAAATAATAGCAATCTTAATACAGAATGCATAGTACAATAGGGCTGGAGGGGTTAAAAATAATAATAAATAATATAACTCACCCTAATCCACTTGATCGCGCAGCCCGGCTTCTCTTCTGTCTTCTTCTTTGCTGTGCACAGGAAAAAGACCTTTGATGTCACTGCGCTCATCACATGGTCCGTCACATGATCCATCACCATGGTAAAAGATCATGTGATGGACCATGTGATGAGCGCAGTGACGTCATCAAAAGTCCTATTCCTCAAAGAAGAAGACAGAAGAGATGCCGGCTGCGCGAACAAGTGGATTAAGATGAGTTAAATAATTTTTTATTTTTTTTAACCCCTCCAGCCCTATTGTACTATGCATTCTGTATTCAGAATGCTATTATTTTCCCTTATAGCCATGTTATAAGGGGAAATAATACAATCTACACAACACCGATCCCAAACCTGAACTTCTGTGCAAAACACATTGCACCCGCGCGATAAAAACTGAACAACGGAACGCAATCGCAGTCAAAACTGACTGCAATTGGGTACCTACTCGCGCGGGTTTGCTGCAACGCATCCGGACCTTATCCGGACACGCTCGTCTGCAAGGGGCCTAAATTGAACTGAAGCGTTTTGTTCCAGTTTTGAGATCCTCTGCCGGATCTCAAAAGGGGAATGCAAAACTCCTATGTGAAAGTAGCTGTACTCAAATATCTGGAAGACTTTCTTTCCTTTCTTAATGGCAATTGTAGAGTAGATGGAGTGGCACTGCACTTAACGGAGCAAATCCCTCTTTTTATTAAGGAAAGCGTCACCGGAGTACTTGGCGGAGATAAATGCGGCATTCAGCTGCTAACAATGGTGCTCATCCCAACGTGTAACCAGATTGTTACTATTGCAATATACCTATGCGTGTAAAAGACAAAGGGCGGCACTCACCAGTTCTTGCAGAGGTAGTTTATTTTATTTTGTTTCAATGTAGGGTAGGGAGCAGACTGCATACATATGTGCATCAGCAGGATTAGGCCTAATCCTGCTGATGCACATATGTATGTAGTCTGCTCCCTACCCTACATTGAAACAAAATAAAAGAAACTACCTCTGCAAGAACTGGTGAGTGCCTGTCACCGATGGTGTTGCAGAAAGCTGGAACTTATAAATAAACATCCGACTGGCTTGATCACAAACTAAGGAGCATATGGGTGAGCCCTATAAAACCACTAGAGCTCTCCCTGACTGCTATGCCCATGCAAAGGTCTTCATGATAGACGATTGCATGACCTCGTACCTTATACTGTGTGACACCTGAAAACCCTATAATAGTGAGGGGACACGACCACCGACTCCCTGCACTTAATACGGACGAAGTCAGGGTCACCTAGAATCAAGACAGCAAGGAAACACAAATAAAGGAAAAGGACTTATCTGAGGAATCAGCAGTAGCAGCCTCCAGCAGTGAACTCATCCAGGAAGAAGTATAAACCGCAAAGTGAAGCAGTATGGGAGGGAATATAAAAGGAGACAATTAGTGTAAATAGGTGACAGCTGGGAGAAGGAAAGGAGATGACAAAGTAAAACCAAAACATAGAACCTCATGCAAGAGGTAGAGAAGAAAGTCTAACAAACCTTCTCACAGAACTGGCGGTGACAGTGCCGCCCTTTGTCTTTTACACGCATAACTTTCTTTCCTTTCTGTTGGGTGGTAGCAGCTTATCAAGCACCTGAATCTCCTTGGATGCCCAGCAATTAGCTCTTATTAACCCCTTCCTCCCCTGCATGCATGTAATGAATATTAAAAAGCAAACAATATTTTTATTACATGTATATTGCATTAATACTTCATTTGAATTGTCCTGTTCATTGCATAGTAATCGTTTTCACTGGATAATCAGTTTTAATATAGTTAACGGATGGTATGAATTTTGATAGGTCAAAAAAAATAAACTTTTGGGGGAAATTATTTCAAAATTAACCAGAATTATTTTTTTGACATGTAACAGCAAAGTTGTACTGCTTAAGTTACTATTCATAGAACATATCTTCTCATCTGGGGGGTGAAAATGGAACAAACTACGCAACTTTATCTACCAGGATCTATCAGACATGAACACAATGAGAACTCCGGATGCATTGTCAAGCTAAGATTGGATGATGCTGATATTTTGGCGAAATGCTGCTTATTTTATAACAGTGTTTAGTTGGAATCCCAGGGCAGCCGGCAGCTTTAGCACGCCATGTGAAGAAATCAATAGATGGCTTGATGCCAGGTTATGCTATGTTATTCCTGAGGGATAAGTATATCTGATGAAAGAAGCCAGTGCATGGTGGCCCTCGAACACTTACTGAGCTCTGTCTAAAATATGACAGTTCTTACTGCAGTGATTCTTAAGCTACAGCAATGTGTTATCATGCTGACAGATTCACAATCTGCACAGTAATCTGTCCGAGCCTATGGTCTATGAGGGACTGGACTGGCTGCATGGGCAATCAGGCACCGCTCGAGGACCCAGAGCTCCACAGCCACAAAGTTAGAAATTGCATCACGTTATTTTACAGGAATGAGAGGTTCCAGTTTTTATTAGAAGCTCCAAATCTCCTGGTTCTCTTCATGTCAAATGCTTTTAGTTGTCACTATCTACCAAGGTCCTATTAAATTCTGCATATATGGCTATGAAATAAGACTGTGAAACCAATAGAGGGTGCTGTTCATAACTCAATAGAGCCCTTATTGGTTTTCATAGTCTTGAAAGCTGAAAAATAAGGCAGATTCTGCTCATTTACATGTCTTTCCCATATGCACATGTTTATGCAAATGAGTTTTTATATGACAAAACTGTATAGAAAGGTTATTGAATATTATGTTAGGATAATCGGAAAACTTTTTGTTGCCCTAATGATATTGATCTAGGTGTGCAGGTCCACCCAAGACATCCAACAGATTCAAAGTAACTTTGAGATTTACTGGTTCTCAGTCAGATGAGAGCTGGTTTGGAATATCTCATAGTGCACGAGGCTGCCATGGTAAGGTATGCTGACTAAGCCTGTCATCTGTCTCATGGATAGATTGATACCTTGCACATACCTGGCTTTTGCACTTACCTGGCTTTTGGCATACAGCCTTTATTGTCTATTGTATGTCGTAGATAATATGAGTCTAAGACGCATCCAGCTATCCTCTTAATGCTGTTTCTAAACCATTTTGATGGGGATTCCATCAATTTCTAACCTTTTATTAAGGACCACGCACCCTCTTCTCTTCCGAGCAGGGGGTGCCTGGTTGTCTCCCATTGACTTCCATTATACTCGGGTGCTCGGCTGAGCACACAAGTATAGCAATGTGTTCGGGCCGAACACCCGAACACTTTGGTGCTCGATCATCACTGTCTACTATGTTTACAGTCTACCAATTAGTTCCATGCCAAAAGGAAACTACTGCTCAAAACAGAGACTCCACCAAAAAGAAGAGACCTCCATTTGTTTTAGGGTTATTGACCCTCACTAGAACAGAGCAGGGTACTTGTTGGCTGCATAAGTGGGTACTGGTACTCAATGAAGAGATCCAGCAGTCTATAGAGATTCACAGTATTTTACGATCTGTAGACACACCTGATGACAAGACGCACCTAGGCTTTAGAGGAGGAAAAGAAGAAAAAAATTTTTTTTCATCAGGCCTCCGATCAGACCCCTAATCTTCATCGGACCTCAGTTCAGACCCCCCAATCTTCACCAGACCTCAGTTCAGACCCCCCAATTGTTTATCAAACCCCCAAATAAGGGTGAGTTCATATCACTGTTTAGCTTTCCGTTATTCTGGTCCGTTAGAAGAATAGAGAGAGGAAAAAAAAACTCCATCCTGTAAAAAAACGGATCCTGTTGGATCAGTTGTCATCCGTTTGAGCCATTTCCGTCCGAGATCTATTAGGACGGGGCAGCTACTGCATACTATGAGACAGTGATAGTTTGGACTAGATTGGAGATGAATTGGAGTTGAGGAGGATGGCAGTTAGGCAGAAAAAAATCGGCTCTTTCTTGCCTCCAATTTTCTTTTATCGTGCAATAAGCTTGATAGGTCAAGGAATGACTATAAAATACATGCAAAAACTGAGTTTTAATTGTTCTAATCAAGCAGTTGTATTTCATAAAAGAGAGAGAGACCTACCATCTAGTCTTTGTTAGTGTTTTATAAATCATCGACAACAAAGAGGGAACCCATTTTATTAGTTTCATGTTACTCCAATTCCCGTTGCCTATGGGTGGTGTTGCCTGATTTAGGAAGATTTGTTTTTTTAATTATGCACTACTACTGGGCGAGCCAGAGGGAAGGTGGGTAACATGGGAGTGGTTGTACTCACTGTGGTGCTTCCAGTGATGGAAGTGGCATACACTTTCTTCCCCTCAGGGCATACCCTGATGATATAGGGTTCTACTTCTTGGTGGAAGTTCAGAGTGCTTTTGGTGTTAAGGAATTGTACGGTACTCCCAGCCATAAGCGTGGAAGTGATGCAGAAATAATGAGGCAGGTATTGGTAGAAATGAATAGTCTTTACTAGAATCTTCTGCAGCTAACAAATCGTGTCACCGGTGATTCTAGGGAGGCTCGTTCCTCGTCCCCACCTACCATTGGCTGATCTTCCCCGACACGGATGTTTACATACGTGCACGGAGAGAAGCAGCGGCGGTGCAGGGACCAGGAGCGGAGCAGGGAGCGGTGAGCCAGGTAGGTATTTTCGGTATATTCAGTGTGGGGGGCCTGGATTATGGGGGGACATTGCAGAGCACTGAATAACCCCTTTAATGTTCCTTGGTCTTGTGTGTGTTTCTGTTTTACTAATGAGTTTGATAAGTCTGCTTTGTATTTTGATACCTTTCTATCCTGAGTTGTGTGTCCTGTCCCTGATTCTGTTGGATGTTGTCAGTTGCCAGCTTCAGCGGGACTATTTCAAAAGCAAGCCGCCCGGTAGCTCCCCTGCAGCGAAGACCAGATCCATGTATAGAGGTTAAAGGGTTAAAACCAGGCACTACCAGGATAACTCCCACCTATGTAGCCCAACTTCAAACCTGTTAGTTGGCAGAGAGGTTCCACAGCCATTGTCCATATCACATTGCAGTGGGACACTGCACTACATTTCTAACATTAGACTTTCAGGGAAATAAAAATTGTTAAGTTTATATGGTTATTAATGGGAATCTGCCAGCAGTTTTCACAGTGCTAAACTGCTGACAGCACAAGGCAGGGGCTGTGGAGAACAGTAAAAACATACCTTTTGTGGAGTTTTTATCATCAGGAGTAGTAATAATATTTACTTTTATTCTACCAGGTTCTGCTCCTTAAAGGGGTATTTCAGTTGTTACAAGTATTTGATTGGTAGGGGTTCTACCACTGGGATCTGCCATGAATCATGGTAATGGTGGCCCTATATCCCTCAGAGCACTTTGAAATGAAGGGAGAGGCCGGTTGGGCATGCAAACTAAAGCTCCATTCATCTCTATGAGACTTTAGGAAATAGCCGAGCACTGCACTCAGCTGTCTTTGGAACTTCAGTAGAGATGAATAGAGCAGCAGGAGTAGCACTGCACATGCTCGACCTGCTGTTTTGTTTGTTTCGGTTGGGGGGGTGCTAATGGGTATGGGGTCCCTATTCTCGTGATCAGTGGATGTCCCAGTGGTAGGATCCCCACTAATCTAATAGTTACCCTCCATTTGTAACAACCAGAATCTCCCTTTAAGTATAATAGAGGTGAATCTTCACTGTGAAGCTCCATCTCCATTGTACCTGAGGAGCAGAATCTGGGAGAATAAAAGTTGATACTCTCAATGCTCCTAATAATAAAAGCTTCACAAAAAGCCTGTTGTATTGTTTTCCCCATCCCCTACCTACTGTACTGCAGTCAATAGTTTAGCATGGTCATAACTACTGACAGAGTCCCTTTAAATGTAAGTCTGTAATTGGGAAAATGGGTGGTCTTGTTAAAGAAGGCTGCTACATACATAGAAATGATAATAGGTTACAGAAAAATATGGATGATGGTGGGGGCTTCTGAAAAATCTGTGCCTGTGTTTAATTCATGAATGCTTCATAACATGAATTTCTGAAAACTTTTAATTGCAATACCATGCCTAACCACGCGGTGTGCTGTTGTGCTTAAATGTCCTTCAGCAACAAGTCGCATCAATCAGTTTCATTCATTATCTTTTTCTTTTTCATTGTATAACTTATCATAAGTAGTTGTAAAAATTACATAAAGACAAATTCATATTTGTTGGCCTTTATCGAAGCAAACAAATGTGTAAATTTGCCCGCTCCCACGTAGCTATTTTTATCTATTATAATAAAACGAGTCTAATCCATTGTAACCAGTGGTGATAATAAATTCAGCTATGAAAGTCATTAAGCCACAACTGTTATATCTATTAAATGTATCATTTTTTTTCCGAGAGAATTGTAAAACCGGTGAACACACATGGCATCACAATACTTTCAAGATGTTTTGAAAAACCACAGAGCAGAAGCAGTATCACATTAGCAGCAATTTTACGCCGCAAATTTACAGCCATATTAATGGTCTTGAAAATAACAGAAGGAAATGAGTTCTGAATTGGAAACCTCCTGTTCTCCCAGGAAATCTCTGTCAAGAGGCCTCATGAGCAGCTTCCTTACTTCACTGGCTCAGTTAATAGCAGTTTCCTCAATATTCAAGCAGACTGCAGTACGGCAGAATGCGAATCAGGACAACAGAGGTACAGTACAGGGTAAATATATTATACATTAGTGTAATTTTTGTTTTTAAGTAACAGTTTGTAAGCAGTTAGGGATGGACTACACATGGCCACCCCCGGTTCACACATGATTACGGTTGGGTTGGGATTTCTGTCACAGACAATGGATACAATTTACTGGATCATTAAGAATGTTGTGTAAATGGATAATGGATACGAGCATTTTGTGCGGTTCATTTTAGCTATAAATTCTTTGCACCTGAAAAGTTTTTATTCTCTTTTATATCAGATTGTAGTCATAAAACTTCTCACTGTCGGTCAAAGGGTTTTAATCACATTCCAGAACTATGGTCCGGAGAAATGTTGAAGGAAAACTGTAATATCCCATGTCGGTCTATGATTACTTTAGTTTCATGTTTATGAGGCTGTATAAAAGAAAAGTTGGCAGAATCAAATTATACACAATATATAATTTAACTTTTGTGTTTCCTTCTGTGATATATTTTGTCCGGAATGAGGTTTGATGATGGTAATTTGAAACTCTAGGTTAGGCGGCAAAGAAAATCTTTATTTTTATAGAGCACATATGATTTTCTACTGTGCCGAAGAGTTTTTGAAGCTTTGAGTAATTGTCACTGGGTCCTCCTGTTTGACTGGAAAAGTAGAAAATGAGAATAATTTATTGTGTAAACTTTTCAGCTGTAAGATAGACTATAATAATCACCACTTGGTTGGACATTTGGAGACATTACCTCCGATAAGATTCTAAGGGGGTCATTTATCAAACTGGTGTAAAGTTGAACTGGCTTACTTGCCCATAACAACCAGATTCCACATTTTATTTTGGACAGCTCCTTTGGAACATGAAAGGAGGAATCTGATTGGTTGCTATGTGCAACTAAACCAGTTCTACTTTACACCAGTTTGATAGACAACCCCCTAAGTTGTCAACAGTTTAAAAAATGTAACTGCTAGGCAATATTTCTGAGTAATTCTCCATATATTCACCTCATCACCCCATCTCCCAGTCTTCTCTATTGACCAGGAAACATCTTGATGCTATCTGTACCAAGGTGGAACTGACCCTTGAGAGTATCAAAGGATCTTCCAGCAGGTCCAGGTTGGACTAGTCTAGAGAACCCTAGGAACCATTGGTATGCCCAGAGTCTGATATAATAAAGAGTTCTAAAGGTCCAGTAGAAGATAACTTCACTTGAATCTGGTTAGGAGTCCATTAGTTGTTGTTAGGGACAACTCCTATGGGTATTTCACAAATATATCGATGATTGAAGTAAATAACTGTGAGGAATATGGATTAATATTTACTGTCAGCCATGTCCTCACACCCCCATGTGCTGACAGATAGCAGAGGGAGTGAACTCCACAGGAGGGCCCTGCTTCCCTGCTTCAAAGCCCCAGGCCTCTTGGCATACTCAGTGTACATGCAAAATTTGTTTCCACCCCCCGCAGGGGGTCCAGGCTTCAAGGAGAAGGTCACACCTCATCTCCACCAGTTTGGAGCCAACAGAATATTGCAGGAAAACCCCCAGCAGGGGGTATCTGCCTTTGCCCAGGATCAATGAGATCTCCCAGACATGGTGGCACCTACCTTTCATAAGGAATTATGAACCGCCTGGCCATCGCAGGCGCAAACCGGATACATATTTGTGTCCCGGTGGCCACGAGGTACGTTCCCAATGTCTTTGTTTAATGAGACGAGGTCCGGGTAGAGAGATATCCATATCTCCCCATAGAAACCACATGACGGTACCATGTTTGGGCTCTACTTGTAGCCGGAACCCAGGCAGGTCCATTGGTCCCAGAACCATCTCCCTATGACCCTCTGGTCTGGAGCTATGAACCCTAAAGGGTTTTGTGGGTCATTTGCTGCCAGCCCAGAAGAGGGGGAGTGGACCCCTCCCTGAGGCCGGGAGGGGAGGGGCCGGCTACAGGTTAAAAGTCTGGTGCCAGCAAGTAGGCGCGTCTTTCTCTGAAGAGGGGTCACATCCTACACATGTGTTTAGAGGGACCCAGGAAATAGCTGAGTTCATGGCCCTTCATGTGGACTGCAGCAAAGAACATCACAAGGAACTTTCATCATACTTGGTAACTGACTTTTACCCTGCTTAACCCTGTTGTAACCATATAACCTGTAATCTGTAACCTCAGACCACTGTATATATTGTCTGTGTATATTGTGTATTATCTAGTGTGCCCATACGGCGATTAAATCTATAATTTAATCTTGTGCTATCTTGTATCTCGATCACGAATCCCCACGTCCGTGTTTTGGCCTAGTTATAAGCTACCGCGGGTTGGTTTCTGACCCTATATACTCCCGTTAGCGGACCGGGCTTATATAAAACTAGAACTGGTGGCAGATACCCAGGCTGAGGAGTCGCTGTTTCACTGCGGCAGTGAAAAGGCTCTCTCAGCTTGTTGCCTTTCTGTGCCCGCGTGGACAGAAGGTGTGTGTAAGCTATACCAACCTGACCTTACGTGCTCCCCTGGAGGGCGTAACTTCACGTTTTTGGTAAGCCCTGTGATCATACCAGGTCTCGTGAGCTCGACGTGGTTGACGTCAGCGGGCACGAGGGGTGGTATTCATCACAATAACCATTGGTTCTATATTCTATGTATACTGACAGCAGATTATCTGAATTGTTGTCACTGTTTTGCCTATAGCATGGCCAATTTAATACTGGCATGTACTGTATCATAGATGGATCTCTGTTCTACATGGTATACTGTATATCTCATGGCAATGCTGGCGGTCTGTGACCATCAGCTTCTTCCTGCTCTTGGTGGCAATGGCTGCTGGAATACTAACTTCTCCTGCAGTGATGTCCACTCGGTGGTCAGTGCCCACTGCTAGCATGTGTCCTCCCTGATCCCATGCTGTCTCTTATCTGTTAACTTCCACTTCCTTAGGGCACATGCATTCTTTGATTCTTAAAGGACCAGAACTCACGTTATCTCAGCCAATAGTTGCATACTTTGGGCTATTTTAAAACCCTTCCCCTGCGGAAAGGTGCCTGAGTAATAAGTCTTAGTTAGTCTTGTCCTTCGAATGTGCACTATTATTCTGTTGTGATTTCCTGTACTTGACCTCTGCCTGTTTACCATATTCGACCCTCTGCAGACTTACCTGACCACTGCCTGACTCCCATATTGACCCCTTGCCACCTTAGCTGACTTATTGTTTGAATTTCAGATTGAACAAGCTCTGCCTGCCCTGACCTCGGCCTGTCTACTGACTATGCTCTAGCCTGTCAGCTTGGCGCCACACACCAGAGTCTCTTGATTCATCTGAGTCAGCTATCAGTGAATAGGGAATAATTAAAGAGTTAGCATCCTAGTGATTCCCCTGCAGCAGAGTCCACTTCCCTAAACAGAATAAAGGGTGAAGAACAGGCAGGGCATATAGATAACACTAGTGATGAGCGGCAGGGGCATTATTAGAATTTGCGATATATCACAAATATTTAGCCAAATATTCGTGATTTTGTCATATTCGTGAAATTATTTTCGATTGCTCTATTATGCGCGCGCGCACGTACGCACTATTAGCTAATAGCTACATAAGTGATAAAAATGGTTGGCGGCACCTTTCGAGATGGTGAGGAAGAACTCCTGATCATGGTAAGTAATTGTACATTACAGCACTGTTTTAGATTTAAATTCCAACAATAGCTTTATATGCAGAAAGAGTTTTTCAAAGTATTCAAGATCGCGCAAATCGGCCCTATTGATTCGAATATTTTAACGCAATACATACAACTTTACCTTTAATCAGGTCTCACAAGATAATACTGATTGTTGAACTTAGTATTGTTGGGACATCACTATGTCTGTAGCATGTATGTATGGACAGCAGAGAAATCTCTCTCACATGCACATTGCACATTTATCTTCCTGCCACACACTATATATATAATAGTAACACACACTATATAACCCACATGTACATAGTCTATAGATTAAAGTTTTTGTCCTGTTAGTCAGGAGAAGATTTCTTTGTCTGACCGCCATAATTTGCTGGTTCATTTAGCGTTACCCAGGGTGCACCACGGGGAGGCGAACCAGCTATACACCCCATACCGTACCATAACTTCACTAGACAGGTACATCTGCTCAGCTGGCCAATATATGATTGCTTAGACCCCACACACATAAACAAGCAATACAATTCAATCTTTTTTTTTTTTTTAAACAATTTTTATTGTTTTTTTTTTTTTTTTTTTTAAATAATCCATACATATGAATATTGTAAAATATCACACAATAGTGCAAATACAGTATAAGGCTTGAGTTACAATCGTCACAACTGTGTAAAGACAAAATATGAATATCCATTATAGATATTATCATATGCATATGTCAGAAAAACTGAAAGTGTAACAAAGAACTTCGGAACACCTGGATATAAAATAAAAGATGTTAAGTAAAATTTCTATATAATTTCCATAAAGACCAAATACTAAGAAATGTATTTCTTGATTTTAACTCCCAATGTGAGAGTTCTTCAAGGCGGTAGAATTGATCGACTTTGGCTATCCAGTGGTCTATAGAAGGGATGACTGAACTGCGCCAGTTTATGGGGATGAGTAGACGTGCAGCTGAGATCAGAAAGGAAAAGAGGGTTTTTTTGTGGACGTCCACCCCCTGTATGCCAAAGGACAATAGTGCAATCTCAGGGGAAGTGGGGAGGTTAGTCTTGCATATGTTATTGATTAATTTGAATATTTTCTCCCACCAGGGCTTTAGCAGAGGACATTCCCACCAGATATGGAAAAAAGAACCTTTATTTTTCTCACATCTCCAGCATTTGTCTGGGACACTTGGGTAGAACGAGGAGATCTTGTCTGGGGTTCTGTACCACCTAGATAACACCTTATAACCGTTCTCCTGTATTCTAACACATCTTGAGAGTTTGTGTGGTGCAATGAAGAGTTTAGTCATTTCCGATTGAGAGAATTGTCTTCCCAGATCCTTTTCCCATTGACAATTCAATCTTATAACGGTAACTTTACGAACGTGTGCTGCCCATGGCCTGCATAACGGATCACGTACCCATTCACTTCAATGGGTCCGCGATCCAGGAGATTCGGTGCGGAACCCCAACCCCACGGAAGCACCTCAGAGTGCTTCTGTGGTGTTTCTGGCTGTGCCTCCGAACCACGAAAAGTAGTTCATGCACTATTTTTTTGCGGAATTGACAGATCACGGATCCTTTCAAGTGAATGGGTCTGGGATCCGTCTGCAGCAGACGCACAGATGTTGCCTGTGCATTGGGGACCGCTATTGTGGTCCCCAATGCACGGAAGGGTCAGCACATGTTCATGTGCATGAGCCCTAAATCTAATATTTGACCTTTTAAATACTTCAATTTTTTTTGCAGTGTTGTTGATGACATTATTTTCATTCCGTATATGTGGGATTATATGCCTAAAACACTATGACTAAAAGCCATTTTTTTTTCACAGACGGACGAAACAGACAGCTAAACCCTACACTATCCTATATCCCTATCTAACCTAAAGTACACCCTGCCCTGGAAACTATCAGCTAAAATATTCCCTAACTAAACCTACACTATCTAACACTAACTATCTGGATTATATATTTCAGCTAACTATCTCTATAACTTACACTACACCGTGCACTGGACCCTATCAGTTATTCAGTTACACAATTCCCTATTACTATCTAAGGGTACTTTCACACTAGCGTTTTTCTTTTCCGGCGCTGAGTTCCGTCCTAGGGGCTCAAATCCGGAAAAGAACTGATCAGTTTTATCCTAATGCATTCTGAATGGAGAGTAATCAGGATGCATCAGGATGTCTTCAGTTCAGTCTTTTTGACTTATCAGGCTTTTCAGAAAACTGTAGCATGTTGTAAATCCTGAACACTTTGACTGAACGCCGGATCCGGTCTTTTTCCCATTGACTTGCATTAACGCCGGATTTTCAGTGACACAGTGGGAGAAACAGCATGGTCACCAATACAGGAAAGGACTTGTTGAAGAGAGCTTCAGATTCACATGATAATTCTACAGAGGTTTATTTGAGTTCATTACATTTGTGACTTCTGAACCAGATGGATTTTGTATCAATAATAGGGAATTACCTCTACAGTCAGTTTAGAAAAAATTTATAAATTACATTATAATAAGGGGACAATTTTAGGAAAGTGATATTTTTGTTCGCTTTTCCCAATCCCTTAGTTTGCAAGGTTTATGTTTTTAATCAGTCCCTTCTTTGTTTCAGTGCCCTTAGACTAACAAAACCAGGATCTGCTGCTTTTCCAATAATAGCACCACCTTTATGCAAGGGCTGTTTCTGGTATTGCCGGTCAGGCTCATTCTCTTGAGCGGCACTTTGTTTTTTTTTTTTTTTTTTTTCAAGAAGCAGACTTTTTTTTTCCTAATCTTCTAAATTATAAAAATATTTTAATTCTGGTATCCATTTTTTTAATTTCACATGAATTTTATAATAATTGTGATTATTATTAAAGGGGTTTTCCGAGTGTTTTTTTTTACTGACAACCTATCCTTTAGATAGGTTATCGATATCTGATTGGTCGAGGTCTGATATCCGGGACCCCCAACAATAAGCTGTTTGAAAAAGCAGTGGTGCTGGCAGTAGCGCCACAACCTTCTCTCTGCTCACCAAACACAGCAGCTCAGCTCTTCAATGGGGCTTAGCTGCGCATGGGCCATGTGACCGATGAACATGATGTCATGTGGCCTGCGGCGCTACTGCCTTCTCAAACAGCTGATCGGCAGGGGTCCCGGGTGCAGGTGAGCACCCAAGAATTTTGTCTAGGGGGGTCCGAAAATCAAAAAATGTGGCACGTGTAGCGCGCTGTGCCAATTCTTTTGCCCACCCATTTTTCAAAGCCCCCTTCATATTTAGCATATATGCGGGGTGCGTAGCGTGCTGCGCTGATTCTTTTGCCTGGCCATTTCTAAAAGCCCTGAAGGAGTGGAAAATGCAAAACTATACAGCTGACATTCTATAGTTGAGGCCTGTCTCTACACATCATACGGAGAGGGGAGGCCTGACCTGCACTGCCTGCTTCACATTATACAATAAACAGCAGGCTACAGCCAGGAAGCTCCTCCGCTCTCCTCCCTCCCCAGATCCTGCTCAAGGCCTATGGTTCCCCCCATCATCTGCCCCCCGCCCGTGGCCTGCTGCCCACCTTGGCCGTCCTCACCCAGCTCTGAATCCTCCTTCTGCAAATGGCAGGGGGAGGAGCCGGAGCATCTCCTCTCCTACATAGCGCCTCCTACCTCTTACATCCAGTGATGTCACCTTTGTTGAAGACATTCTCTTTCCTCATCTTCTCCATTCAGACCAGACCACCATGATGATTTTTCAGCCATCTCCCGTCTCTGCAGAGATTGACAAACAGACATTAGTTTCCCACATTTCCATCATCTTCATATCTTCTGAACACCCTTTCCTGCCACCCCCAATACTGTGCCCACTGTGCCCCCAATACTATACTGCAGAAACAGTCCCCCTGGAAATACTACTACCACACAGATAGTGCCTCATTTAACAATTATTGGCACACAGTGCTCTAAAAAATAACTGCGCCCAGACACTAATAGTATTAAGATAATGTCCCCCAAAAATAATTATGCTAAGCTGATACTATGCCAGGGTGCCTCCAAAGTAACAGTGCTCCCCAAAATCCCACCAATAGAAATAATTATCTGCCAGAGCACACTTAGCAGTAATAATACCCCTATAGTGCCCATACTAGTGATCATGTTCCTCATAGTCCCCAAGTAGTAGTAAAGCTCCCCATAATACCCCCTAGTAGTAATAATTCTCCTTATAATATGACAGTACATGAAATACCCCCGCTTAGTGCCCACAGTTGAGCTAATTCCCCATAATATATGCCAGTATAAAATACCCCTATATAGTGCCCCAGTAAATGCCCTCATAGTGCTCTTCTCCCGCCTCCCCATAGTGTCCCCCATAATATGCCAGTAAAAAAATGCCCCTTCTTAGTGCCCCCAGCAGATGCCCTTCTAGTGCTCCTCTCCCCCATAATGTGCCAGTAAAAAATGCCCCTTCTTAGTGCCACCAGATGCCCCAATAGTGCTCCACTCCCCCATAGTGACCCAAAATAATGCCCATAGTGCCGCTCTCCCCATAGTGCCTCCAATAATGTGCCAGTAAAAAATGCCCCCCTAGTGCCAACAGATGCCACAGTGCCCCCCACAATGTGCCAATAAAAAAGGCCCCTTTAGAGCCCCCACTTCCCCATAGTGAGCCCAAATAATGCCCCTATAGTGCAACCAGATGCCCCATAGTGCCGCTCTCCCCTATAGTGCCCCCAGAGTGCCACCCCTAAAAAAATGGGGCTGTAAGAAATGCCATAGTGCCAGCCCCCAGCCCCCCCCAAAAAAAAATAAAAAAACACACAAAAAACCTCACTAATACTTACCTTCATCAGCAGTGATGCAATGCAGGCCTCTTCCGGTCTGTGTCCCCGCTTTGTGCTGCCCAGCTCAGGCGGAGTGATGATAATGACGTCATCACGCCGCCTGAGCCGGCCTCTGATAGGCCAAAGGCATTAGTGCCTGCCGCCTATTAGAAGAACAGGGAAGGGAGACGCCTGAGCACGGCGATACAGATGACTATGGAGATGAACGCTTCCACAATGGAAACACTCATCTCCTACTGTCCCCCCCCCCCACCGCCGCCGGCAGCTAGAACCAGGGCCGCGCTGCCTGTGGTGATCGGCAGTGCGGCCCTGAGGGATAAAAAAAATAATATTTCCTGGTTGTTCTAGGGGGGTCCGGACCCACTGGACCTCTCTTGTCGGTGCTCCACTGCCCAGGTGTCAGACCCCCACTGATCAGATTCTGATGACCTATCCAGAGGAAACTATCTCAAAAACCCCTTTAGACAGGATGTGGAGATCTTCCAGTAATGAGTGACTGCCTTTGACGGACCCAGTCATATTATGTATTACCACTATTTTATTCATTTCTATAACCTCATTATATTCCACAGTACTGTACAGTGAGTTGTCATCCCTTTCATCGGTTTCTGGCCCCATTCCAAATGAATCTATTAGTGTGTTCTTGGACTGCAGAAGAACATGGGAAGAGCATAGAAACTTCATGCAGATGTTGTTCTTGGTCAGCTTAGAACCCAGGACCCAACACCAATGAGCCAGCATATGGCCCGTATGTATCAGATGTGCAACCAGGGGCGTACCTAAGGGCTCATGGGCCCTGGTGCAAGAGTTCAGCTTAGGCCCCCCTTCCCTCAGTGCTTTGTGGCCAGAGGCAGGGACACACATAGTCTTCCTGCTGCCTGAGGCAAAAATTGAAATGGCACCCCCCCCCCCCCCCGCCAAATTCTTGACCTAACCCCTTCCCTCCAGCCAGAAGTGTAACTTGACCGGCATGTACTTTCCATAATACTGGTGTCTTCTTATGTGGTGTAAGGGTCTTTGGGCCCCTCAGGCTCCTGGGCCCGATAGTGACTGCTACCTCTGCACCCCCTATAGCTACGCCCCTGTGTGCAACCATTCATTTCAATATGTTTCCCCAGTCACAGTAGATGAAAGTGGTAACATGGTGCCTCGGTGGTTAGCATTGGTGTCTTGCAGCGCTGGGGTCCTTGATTGGAATCCAAAGACAACATCTGCATGCAGTTTGTATGTTCTCCCTCTGTTTGCGTGGGTTTCCTCCCACACTCCAAAGACATACTGATAGAGAACTTGGGTTGTGAGCTCCATTGGGGACAGCGTGATGCTAATGTCTGTAAAGCGCTGCGGAATATGTCACCGCTATATAAGTGAGCATAATAAATAAATGTATGACAGGTTATGGCTTCCCATAGTGGTGGGAGCTGATCAGCGGGGAATCTGCATCTGTATCTGAAGAAATCAGCTGGTGCCTCTGATGGCCTTTATCTGAAAAGAGATTTTCTCCATCAGACATGATAATATCATAATTTCGTAATATTTTGTCAGGGCATAAGTGGAGATTATAAGGAGGAGCTCAAAGGGGTTAACAAGCTTCCCTTTCTGTGTTTTCAGTCTAGCGGATGGCCTATATTCTTACACGTAAGAGCTTTTCAGCATTCAAGATGTCACTTTTCTGTTTCTTAATGATAAGGCATAAAATATATAGCAGGTCATAATGAGCATCATTTCTGTGGATTAAGAAGCTGTCTTGCAGCGCACAACAGCCATCATTAATTTGAAAAGACGAGGAGTACAGTGAAGAAGGAAATATGCTGATCCCCTGCAAGCCTCTGTGTGAGCGTTTGCCTTGAAGTCCCTTTCTGCCCAAACATCTGGAAGATAATGTGGTAAATTAAAAAAGTAGACACTTTACTATACCAATGGGTAAATCCTCCACTCAGAGGTGGCACAAAGCCAGCTCGTCGTGCAGTTTACATGGCAGCTTGCCATCAGGCTTTTATACTTAACCTTTTTGCTGCTGTAGCACAATCTGCAATAAACCGAAGCACATTAATAGTTGTATGGTCCTAAAGCAACAGCACTGCAGCATCCACTGTGGTATGGTAGGACAACTGAATTTAAAGGCATATTACGGTTTTAACGGGCAAAGGTTAAACAATTCTCCAATATTTATTAAACTGACTTATATAACGCCACTACTCCGCAGCACTTTACAGGCATTACCATCAAGCTGTCCCCAATGGGTTCACAATCTAAGGTCCCTATCAGTGTGTCTTTAGAGTGTGGGAGGAAACCCACGCAAACACGGAGAGAACATATAAACTCCATGCAGATGTTGTCATTGGTCGAACCCAGGACCCCAGCACTGCAAGGCAACAGTGCTAACCTATCAGCCACCATGTTACCAGTTTCACCTAGTGTGACTGGGGAAACTTATTTAAATGAATGGTCACCCATCTGATACATAAAGGCAATATGGTGGCTCATTGGGTTTGGGTCCTTGGTCTTATTGGGCACATGTAGGACACCACTCTGAAGCCTGTACTGTAACAAACTGTGCACCTATGTGATCATAACATGATCAGGAAGGGCTTTTATACCCTAAAAGCAATTTTATTCTTTAAAAACCATGAGGTGGTGTATGAAATGGCAGCAAGCAGAGTTCTAAAACTGTGAAAGAGAACGCAAAAACTATGGTGGCTTGCAGCGCTGGGGTCCTGGGTTTGAATATGACCAAGGACAACATCTGCATAAAGTTTGTCTGTCCTTCCCATGTTTAAGTGGGTTTCCTCCAAGAACACACTGATAGTCTTTAGGGTGCAGGAGGAAACCCACACACACACACACACACGGGAAGAACATACAAACTCCATGCAGATGTTGTCCTTGGTCGTATTCAAACCCAGGACCCCAGCGCTGCAAGGCACCATAGTTTGCGTTCTTTTTCACAGTTTTTGAACTCTGCTTGCTGCCATTTCATAGAACCCCTTATGGTTTCTACTGAATAAAATTGCTTTTAGGGTATAAAAGCCCTTCCTGATCATGTGATAATCACAAAGGTGCACAGTTTGTTTCAGTATAGGCTTCAGAGTGGTGTCCTACATGTGCCCAATACATGACCAGGACAGATTTTTATCCATTGGATTATACAACGAAGTAAGAAAAACTGTCTGCCCCAGTGTCATGACTAGAGTTGAGCGAATCGAAGTATCCAAAGTGGACTTTGATCCAAATGTCTGGTAAAATTAGATTTGCTGCAAACCTGAATTTCCTTGAACATTGTAGTAACTTAATTTTGCCTGAAATGGCGATAAAAAAATAAATAAAAATACACACCATATCCATTTGATTGTGTAGAGGCTGCAGTGGCCATCTTGATTGAAGATACCGTGCAAAATCTGGCTTACGGTGACGCCAGCTGGCGTGATGACGTCACAGCATGAGATTTTGAGCAGTGTCTTCTATCAAAATGGTCAAGGCAGCCTCTACGCAATCAAATGAATTAGGTGAGTTTTTTTGTTCCCCCGGATTAATCCCTGAAAGCCCTCTGCGAAGAACGCGGCATCTGAGAGGTTCAATGACTGAGCACCTGAGCACAATTGAAGTCAATGGGAGAACCCGAGCATTAAACCAGGCACCCCCTGCGCTGAAGAGGGGAAGAGGGTGTCTCGTTCACATGAAAAGGTCAGAAATTGATGGAAACACCACTGAAATGGTTTGGGAACAGCATGAGGAGTAAGTCTGGATACATCTTGGACACCCAGGTCGCTGCTGGGAACGATGTTGTTCGAGTAGTACGCCAATTTTACAGACTGACAAGAATACGCACAAAACCGAAGATAAAATAGATTTTAGAGGAAAAATTGCTAGGAAACATTCTTTCAAGGAAAAAATTACAAGGAAAAATTACAAGGAACCGGCACTCCAAAACACCCTTTGTTACACATAAAGGAGGGCATCACACACACCCTTGAAAAATTATGATTGCTGGCCTGCTAGTGACCATCAAAAACATTAGAAGCAAGGGCCTGCTGGTGACCCTCTAAAACATTAGGGGTGACCTTTCTGACCTTGGGAAAAATTATGGTTGAGGGCCTGCTGCTGAGCTGACCATCAAAAAATTATGGTTGAGGGCCTGCTGTTGAGCTGACCATCTAAAAATTATAATTGAGAGCCTGCTGCTGAGCTGACCTTCTAAAACATTAGGGGTGAGGGCAGCCTAATAAGAATGTTGATATGATGGAGGAGGAGGATGAGAAAAGGAAGATTGAACCATATACCGTTTTTTGTTTTGGAAGGGGTGCATGGGAATACAGTGTATTCAATAAACCATAAAAGCCACATTTAAAGTGCCTTTATTTTCAGCCGCTTTCCTCTGGTGGAGTACAGATGTCAGGCCTTGTTCAGCATTTTCAGTTGACAGTCAGATGCGCTTATCAGTTATTATGCCCCCAGCAGCACTAAATACCCGCTCTGACAAAATGCTGGCGGCAGGGCAGGCCAGAACCTCCAAGGCGTAGAGCGCAAGTTCGTGCCACGTGTCAAGCTTGGACACTTAATAGTTGTAAGGCACAGAGGGATCATTGAGGACGCTGACAGGGTCTGCTATGTACTCATTCACCATCTTCCAAAACTCTTCTCTACTTGTGACACTAGGGCGCGCATCAGGGTGAGGTTGCTGGTGGGGTGTCATGAAACTGTCCCAGGCCTTGGAGAGTGTTGTCTTGCCTCTGTTGGAGCGGCTGTGTGTTCCCCTCGTCTCCCTTCCTCGGTTGTCAGCTGAAAATTTTTCCACAAGGACCTTCTGGTATTGCACCATTTTGCTAGTCCTCTCCACCACAGGAATGAGAGATGAGAAGTTCTCTTTGTAGCAGGGGTCGAGAAGGGTGAACAACCAGTAATCGGTGTTGGCCAAAATGTGTATAACACGAGGGTCACAGGAAAGGCAGCATATAATAAAGTCAGCCATGTGAGTCACAACAGACAAGAATTCGCTGTCCTCATCAGGAGGATGACTTTCAATCTCCTCATCCTCTTCCTCCTCTTCGGCCCATCCACGCTGAACAGATAAAATCTGAATAAATCTGCTGTGGGTCCTACCATTTGTAGAGGAGGCAACCGTCTCCTGCTCCTCCTCCTCATCATCCAATTCGCGCTGAGAAGACGAACGGAGGGTGGTCTGGCTATGATACTGTGTACTGTCTTCCCCCATTTCCACCTCTTCCACATGCAAAGTGTCCTCCTTCATTGTGAGCAGCGAGCGTTTCAGTAGACACAGAAGTGGGATGGTTACGCTGATAATAGCGTTATCGCCGCTCACCATCTGTGTTGATTCCTCAAAGTTGCGTAAAACCTCACAGAGGTCAGACACCCATGCCCACTCGTCGCTTGTGAAGAGCGGAAGCTGACTAGAAAGGCGACGACCATGTTGCAGCTGGTATTCCACTACTGCCCTCTGATGCTCACAAAGCCTGGCCAACATGTGGAACGTGGATTTCAAGCGCGTGCTCACGTCGTACAACGGTCGGTGAGCCGGCAATTGCAAGCGCTGCTGCAGCGTTGCCATACTGGCGGCAGCTGTAGATGACTTTTGGAAATGGGCACACATGTGGCGCACCTTCACCAGTAGCTCAGGCAAAGTGGGGTAGGTTTTCAGAAACCGCTGAACCACTAAGTTGAACACATGGGCTAGGCATGTTATGTGTGTGAGCTTGCCAAGCTCGAAAGCCACCACCAAGTTACGGCCAATATCAGACACAACCATGCCTGGTTCTAGGTTGAGTGGCGAGAGCCACAGCTCAGTCTAGTCCCTTATACCCTGCCATAGCTCTACGGCGGTGTGCTGTTTGTCACCTAAACATATTAGTTTCAGATGGCCTGTTGCCGCTTCCCCACTGCAGTGCTACACTGCTTCCAGCTACTGACTGATGGCTGACTGGTGCTGAAAGATGAGAATTCAGAGGTGGAAGTGGAGGAGAAGGGGGGGTTTCAGCCACTATTGTAGGTGGTGGGTGAAATCCTGATGGAAGTAGGGCCAGCAATCCCTGGCGTCGGTAGCACCTATGCCATCCCAGGGTACGACTCGCTCCCGGCCTCCACAACGTTCACCCAGTGTGCCGTCAGGGAAAAATAGCATCCCTGGCCAAAAACACTTGTCCATGTGTCAGTTGTTAAGTAGACCTCCCCAATAACTGTGTTGGTCAGGGCAAGGGAGATGTTACGGGACACATGCTGGTGTAAGGCCGGGACGGCACACCGGGAAATATAGTGGCGGCTGGGGACTGAGTGACAAGGGACCGCCTCCGCTATCAGGCTGCGGAAAGCCTCAGTGTTCAAAAGCCTAAATGGCCACATTTCCAGGGCCAGCAATTTGGAAAGGTGTGCATTTAGTGCTATGGCCTGTGGGTGGCTGGGTATTTGCGCTTTTGTTCAAGGGCCTGGGGTATGGACATCTGTACGCTGCGTTGGGACACAGAAGTGGATGTGCTAGCTGATGGTGCCTTTGAAGGACCAGGTGCAGGGCGGGAGGCATCCAGGCCTGCATCTTGGTCAGGGGATTGGCCGGCACGTAACATAAGGGAAGAGGAGGCAGAGGTGTGACCCGCAGACACTGGTTGTGGACCCAGGAGTTCGGCCCACCTATTATGGTGCTTTGATGCCATGTGGCGGATCATTCTGGTGGTGGTGAGGTTGCTTGTGTTCATGCCCCTGCTCATTTTTTTTACGGCACAGGTTGCAAATGACAATAATTTTTTCGTCCGCACTTACCTCAAAAAAGAGCTAGACTGTGAAACACCTAGCCCTTGGCAAGGTAGATTGCCGCAAGGGGGTTCTCCGGGGAACAGTTGTGGGCCTCTTTGGTGTGGCCCACCTTCTCTATTTTGCCACCCCACTGCCTCTTCCAGCCTTTTGCGGTGCTGCAGATCCCTCATCCTTTGTACTGCTGTCATCACTCAGCTTGCCACCTTCCCAGGTTTTGTCAGTGATTTCATCATCCACCACCTCCTCCTCCACCTCCTCACTCTGGTCATCCTCCTGACTTGTTGACCTAACAACAACCTCACTTATTGACAACTGTGTCTTATCCTCATCATCAACCTCTTGAGACACTAATTGCCATTGACTTATTGGCAACTGTGTCTCATCATCATCATCCACCTCGTGAAACACTAATTGCCGTTCCCCACCGTCATCTTTTTGTGACTGTGAATGCTCAAGAGTTTGGGCATCGGTGCATACGATCTCCTCATGTCCCTCTTCAAGCGGGCTTGGTGAGAGGCCCAAATCAAGGAATGGCGATGAAAACAGCTCCTCGGAATATCCAAGTGTGGGATCACTTGTTTGGCAAGACACTCCATGGTGGGAGGAAGGAATATCAGTGTGAGGATTCTGTTGTCCAGACTCCTGGCTACTGAGACTGAACTTTGTGGAAGACAGGATGGTGCTTAACCGACTGGAAGCATTATCTTCTGCAATCCAACCAACCACCTGGTCGCACTGGTCGGACTTCGAGAGTGGTGTACTGCGCCGCCCTGCAAACTGGGACATGAAGCTAGATATTGTGGATGAGTGTGTTTCTTGTGCTCTGGCAGCAGGCACAGTTTCACCGCACCCAGGGCCACGGCCTTTGCGTGCACCATCAGAAGCACGGCCACTTCCCCGCCCCATACTGCTTGCCTTCTGCTATTAAATGGTATTTATGCTTGCAAGTGTGTAACACGTACAGTAGCGCAGGTTTTGTAAGTGTATGCGCAAATATATTGAACTGAATGTCACTGCTATTTGGGATGCGCAAACATTATACAGGAGATGTAGCACAGATAATGCAACTGTCCGCATCGCACACCGTCTATGGAAAAAGTACACTGGATGTCACAGATATTTTTAGTATGTGCATACATTATACAGGTGTTGTATCGCAGGTAATGTCACTGTCCGCAGTGTCTACGGAAAAAGTACACTGGATGTCACAGATATTTTTAGGAAGTGCAAACGTTATACAGGAGATGTAACGCAAGTAATGTAACTGTCCGCAGCGGACACTGTCTACGGAAAATGTACACTGGCTGTCACAGATATATTTAGGCTGCGCACACGTTACACAGGAGATGTAGCGCAGAAAATGTCGCTGTCTTCAGCGGCCAAACAATTGCAAGCTATTTAGAGCAGGTTGCGCTAATAATATATATTGCTGCCAGATACAATAGTCCTCAAAGGGACTTTTGGGTCTCTAATCGCACGCAATTTAGCACAGGTTGCGCTAAAAATATATATTGTTGCCAGACACAACAATAGTCCTTAAAATGACTTTTGGGTCTCTAACACCAACCCTGCCTAACAAAAAAATAAAATTCTATTCCTTACACTATCTGTCTCTTCTACAGCACAGCTCTCCCTGACTTAGACTGGCCGAACCACGTGTCATCGGGTGCTTTATAGCACCCGATGACGCATTCCGGCCAGCCAATCACTGTAATGCCAGTAACCAACATGGCTAGGGCATTACATTGAGTGGCAGTACTTACCTGCACGTTTATTGGCTGTGTAGCAGGCAACAAGCGTGCGGGAAGGAGACTCGAGCATTGCGATGCTTGGCACATCGCAGTGTTCGGCCGAATACCGCGTGTGCTGGAGCGCGATGCTTGAGTCTCCTTCCCTCACATTTGTTGCCTGCTACGCAGCCAATAAACATGCAGGTAAGTACTGCCACTCACTGTAATGCCCTAGCCATGTTGCTTACTGGCATTACAGTGATTGGCTGGCCGGAACGCGTCATATGGTGCTATAAAGCACCCGGTGACACGTGGTTCGGCCAGTCTTAGTCATAGAGAGCTGTGCTGTAGAAGGGACAGGTAGTGTAGGGAACTGAATTTTATTTTTTTGTTAGGCAGGGTTGGTGTTAGAGACCCAAAAGTCCTTTTAAGGACTATTGTGTCTGGCAGCAATATACTGGTGTTCGGCCGAGCATGCTCGATCAACACTATTTATGACAGATCCACTTTAATCAGTTGACAACTTTAGGTTGAGTTCTGTCTTAGAGTAAGAAAAACTAGAGTAGCTGTCAGTAATACAGTAATACAAGGCTGGCTAAAAGAGCTGTCCAGCAGCAGAAATAGGTTAAGCCACTCTGGAGCAAAGATTCCCTTGGACATAGGTTGTGTCTGGTAGTGAAGATCTGCAGTCATAAAATATTAATATTAAAGAGGACCTGTCCCCTCTCCTGTGATGAAGGTCCAGATGGGTTTTACCAGTTGGGGTGTGTCCCCTCACAGTCTGACACTATCCAATCAGTGCTGCTAGTATCAGACTGTGCTGGGGAACACTACCAACTGGTAACTCGACCTTTATGACAGAATGCTAGCAATTCATCCATAAACTTCTATAAGAAATAAAAACAGAATGCAACCATTTGAATAAATAAATAAATAAATAAATAAAATAGATTAATTCTTAAACATAAATGACATTAATGCTTATGAAAATGTTTAGAAATCTGGGTCTCACTCCCCTTTTTTCTAAAATTCAGGTACCCACCTATCCCTTGGTTGAACCTGATGTTCTAATGTCTTTTTTCTTCCGTATTAGCTATTTGAGTCAACCAAATCAATCTGGTGATTTGATTCAGGTCACAATAAATTTGACCCTAATCAAAAATGAGCCAGTAACTCTGAAAAGTTGTGGACGGACATTGTGGAGTCTCCTAGTATTCAAGATCTTTAACGCCAAGCCAGTAATCTAAAAGTAACAATGACATATATAACTATGGGTAACACATGGCAGCTGGTTGTAACAAACTGTGGAATACCGTATTTCACCAAAAAAAAAGGTCTGAAAAATGTTTCCTTTTTGGCAGCTAATGCCTACCATTGCGTATGCATATACCACCTGGGGCCATGTGGTCCTCCATCTTCATATTTCCTGTCTTGTGATATAATTTTAAAAAATTTGTCTCACTAAAACTGCCAAGGATTCGGATTCAGAATTGACCCAAAGTTTTGGAAAATTCAGGTTTCGATTTGCCTATCTCTAATTGTATTGTTTTCCAAAACTACGGAGGTAAAAATTACAAATCAAGCGATGCTTGAGTCTCCTTCCCGCACGTTTGTTGCCTGCTACGCAGCCAATAAACATGCAGGTAAACATGCTTCATATTTTTTTGACTACACAACATAACAATGAATATTTATTAGAAAAAAAGGTTCTATTATAATGTGCAAATATAACTAGTGTCAATTTTTCCTCTTCCTCTACTTTTGTAATGATTGACACAAACATGTGAGCTATCAAATGCTCTTCATTAAATCTTCATTTGTCGAACCGTTGTGGCACAATTTAATCAATGGTCTTAGCTTTTACCATGTGGGGAAGATATCACTTCATGTTATGTCACTCTACGGAAATGGAATTGCAAGCAGTGAAATACACAAGACATATTTGGGAAGTCAACACTAGAGAGCGGCAGGTACCTAATATGTGTCTATTGTTTCCCCCAAAGGAGATAAACATCATCATAAAATGAATTCTATCTGAACTTTGATGCAGAATTACATTGGCCAAAAAAAAAAAAAAAGATTTGCATTAAAGGAATACTTCAGGAAAAACTGATTTACCGCGGAGGGCCTAGTGCAAGAGACCTAAGGGGCAGACCATGACACAAGGATTGTCTCTTTGGTACTCTTTGCATCCGTGTCATTTACCACCCCATTGGGACCTGATTTACGTAGAACACAATATCTATGTTTTTCTCAAAGACCATCAACTATTATATCTAGTGTTGAGCAAATCGAAGCTCACAATTTTCAGGCAAAATTCGATTCATGGCGAACCCAAATTTCCTCGTGCTTCATTATATTAATTTTCCCTGAAATGGAGGTAAAAAAAAAAAATCTAATTCTTGCGAAGAGTCCACCGCAGCCATGATTGAAGATTCCACGCAAAATCTTGTGCACGGTGACGTATGAAATCACCTTGCCGGCCAGCATGATGAAGTTCGTGCTGGATATTCAATCAAGATGGCCACTGTGGAACTCTTCACAATCAAATGGATAAGGTGAATATCATTATTTTTTTTTAAACAGATTAACCCCTGACAGCCCTCAATGGTCATCTCAGATGCCGCGATTAGCGATCAACGCAGCATCTGAGGGGTTCAATGACAGGGAGCGGTGCAATTGCCATTTCCTATCATTTCGCCCGCTACTCGCAAAGAAATGCGTTCATGATGACGTAATTCTTCACAAAGAAAATTTCTTTGTGAAATTCGGCGAAGCAGCCAAATTGAATTTTTGAGAACTTTACTCACCTGACTTGTCCTTGCTTGCTACTGTCTTTGACCTGGGACTGTTTAGTGACCATCATCTTACCTTTCCATCTCTGTACCTCATGCCTCTCCTGGTTTCTGACCTGTCTTGTTTCTGACACTGTCGCTGAATACTGATTTGGCTTTAACCTTTGAACGTTCTGTTTCTGGCTCCAGCTAGTTTGACTACTTGACCTGTCTGCTTCACTGGCCAGCAGCTACTACCGGTTGAGCACGAGGTAGTCTGCATACCACTTGCATGGTCATCTCATGGCTATGTAGTTAGGTTTCTGATAGTGGGATCACTCCTATTAGCACAGCTATTCCTCAATAGGCAGGGCTCCTTTACTGATAGAAGTGTTGTAGTGGATGCATAGGTTCTTGGATAGGTTAGGGCGGGTTCACATCAGCGTTATGGATTCAGTTATGGCTTTCCGTTATAACATGGTTATAACGGAAAATAATGGAATCCATAAGACGGAAGTCAAAACGGAAGCCTTTAAAAGGCATTTTGTTTTGATCCTTCATCAGAAGAATGGATCCGTCCTGGTTTCCATTATGCAGGAGTCCAGTCCTGCATAACGGAAACCAGGAGGGATCCGTTATGCTGCCCATAAACTTGTATTTTGACGGAATTCAAAATGGAAGCCTTTAAAAGGCATTCCGTTTTGCTTTCCATTATAATAGAAGTCTATGGGAATCATAATGAATCCGTCCCGTTTCCGTTATGCAGAACGGAAAAAAAAGTCCTGTCGACAGGACTTTGTTTTCTGTCTTGCATAACGGGACCCAGACGGATCCGTTATGATTGCAAATAGACTTCTATTATGACGGATCAAAACTGAATGCCTCTTAAAGGTTTCCTTTTTGGATTCCGTCTTATGGATTCAGTTATTTTCCGTTATAACCATCTTATAACGGAAAGCCATGATGGAATCCATAACGCTGATGTGAACCGACACTTACTTGTGTGTCTTCAGTTTTGCCACATTAGGTATACTGGTCATATTCTTTATGAAGACCACCCCCTTGAAGACCACTCTATCTGATTGAATTTCATCTCAAAATGTACACTTTATACAATCAATACCCTTTTAAGTATAATGCATCTAGGGGGTTAAATACAATTTATAGGATTGGATTTAGCTATATTTTGAATTTTAGACTTTTATTGAATAATGACTTACGAAAATGTTTTCCTATTAACATTTCACAAGATTTCATTTTCTTGACCATATCTTACTCATGCTTGCCCACTTGGTCTTTGTACAATTACCCAGGCATTGATGTATGTTCTATGGGGTGGCCTCCTTGCACTGCCTGGAAATCTGATTTAACTGTCAGATTCATTGCCAGCATGAAAAATGTTATACATCAGTAATGTGGACTAAGTTTATCTGAGGTGGCCTTGATACGGGTTAGCTGGTGACCTGTGTTGTAACTCCAGCAGATAATTCTCCTTCATGTGCAGCGGCTCCTCCGTTCTATTAGTTTCCACCATTCCTTATATCTTTTTTACCGTCTCTCTACCCTCTAGTCCTTACACGGCAGAACACATAGTTTAACATTGCTAACATTCCTGTAGCTCAATCACAGGAGACAGGGTATTGTGCAGTCACTTCAGAGATGATGTACTCTACAATTTGATGTTATAATGGCTTTATATTTCATTATCCTTCATGATATGTCCTAAGCTCTGCTTTAAAATGAGAAAGAGATAATGTACATTGTGACTCTTCATTCCCGAAAAGCTCTTTTTATGTCTTAAAGATAGTCTTTTCAGAGTTGCGGGGGAGGACCTCACTGTCAGTGATCATAAATCAAAGTTCACTTGATGTCTTCACCGCCATTGTTACCATATCAATATGTATCCTACTCCATCTGTTACAATGTCAAGACAGCAGATAATGGATTGAAATAGTCTGTGCTCATAAGTTTCCATGTACTTTTCTGTTTATATGTTAAAATGTAAACTGAACGTCCACAGTTTAACACAATTTTATTACTTAGGTTCAAATTGACATCATTATTAATTCCTTAATACATATTTATAATGGTCAGGGCTCTGTTTTAACCCCTTTCAGACCACCACTCTATATGTACTGTGGAAGTCAGAATTTTAAAGATGGTGCAAGACATCCGCTCTTGAGCTAAGTGGGTACCATATCCACTGGTTTTCTGCTGTTTTACACAGGAGACACCAGGAGGCAAAGTCTATGATCGGCAATAATGCCAATCACGGACTTTTAATCCCTCAGATGCCTTTATCAATTGTGACTACAGCATCTCAGAGATCTTTTCCCAACAGCACTGCACTCCCAAGGCCTGAACAGTCCCCTGAGCCAAGATTGAGAGTGCTGTTCAGTTGCTATAGCAGCCTCAGACCCTAAGCCTCAGGATCTAAGGCCTGCCATAGCGATGTTTCTATTGAGAAATGCCTGGGGCAGGGCTCCATAGGAACATAATGAATCTCACATAGACTGCAATAGTAAATCTTTGCAGTCTATGGGACAGGTAATCAGATGATTGTATGTTTGAATCCCCTAAGGGGACATAATAAATGCGAAAAAAAAGTTTTAAAAAAGTTTTGAAAATATAAAAAATATTAAAATTAAAATCACCTCCTTTCCTCATATTAAAAATAAGGAAAAATAAAGATCATAGGCCTTGTTGCTTCCAAACATTCCTGAACTATTAAAATTAGAGATGATTGAAGTTTTGAAAAATTTGATTCGACTGCTCCGCCGAACTTTGAAAAGAAATTCAAGAAATTACTTTGTCATGAAACGTTTTCCATTGTATCGAGCGGGTGCAATTACAGGAAACAGCGATTGTGTGTCCCCCCAATCATTTAACCCCTCAGTTGCCGCTTTCAACGCTGATCGCAGCATCTGTGACTTGCATTCAGCCTTCCAGCAGTTAATAAAAAAAAGTTATACTCACCTCATCCACTTGATCGTGGAAAGGCCGCCCGCTCCTGTCTTGATTGAAAAAAAAAAAACTGCCAAAGGACCTGTGGAGAGCGCGATGATGTCACCACATGATCAAGCTGGTGAGGAGTGGCTTGACGAAAACTGCTGTGTGCAGCAGCCACTAAAACCTCTCCTCAGCATATTTGCTGGGTTGCCCTAGATCTCGTCCATCCCCCATTATAGTGAATGGGGCAGGACTGAATGCTGACAGTGCACGACTGTCTCAAAATGGACGGATCCGACAGGCTTTCCTGGCACTGAACAGCCTGCCGAATCTGTTTCGCGAGAACTTGAGCTTTTACACATCCCGAGCCGGGCGCCATCTTGGAGTCCCCGGCAGAGAGCATCGCAGCGGCGGCGGCATAGGCGGCAGCAGCAGCAGCATCCTGTGGGTAAGCATGAAAAACAACCTTAGAAAATGAGCAACTTGTTGAACCTTTACTAATATCCCCCTAGGCAAACTAGCATGATGTTAGTTTTACAAATTTACCTCCCACCACTCCCTAAGGGACTCTAAGATGGCGCACAGCTTGGAGAGAACTTGAGCTCCTTCTGCCTGGCTAAGAGCGTGGCGCTCTGATTGGATGCTCTCGCAGCCAGGGAGAAGATAACCGCACCCAGGACAAATTCAAGTCCCCGCCTAGTTGAACCGAATCGCCTCATTAGCATATTAGGCGCCAAAACAATCGGCGACCAAAGCGGACGAAAGGGGGGGTCCTTTTAAAAAAATAAAAAGCGGAAAGACATCACTGGGGGCTGCACTATAAGGTAATATAACTATTTCAATACATGTATCCTGGTGAAAGGTCCTCTTTAAAGGTAGTGTTGATCGAATCAAGTTTTGGATCAGAGATCCAAAGTTGATTCATTCAAACACTTCAGTTTTAATGCTGTCTTCCCATACAACCCTTCCATGTAGGCAAAATTCATATCATCCGAAGTTGCACAAGGCTTAAGTAAATTAAATCAATTAGCACATTTGCGACTTTAAAAAATTTTTAAAATAGCAATCCGAAGTAGGGTTTGTACCGGCTGGTATATCAATACCAAACTCGACTTCAGATGTCTATTTAAATTTTTTTTTTAAAGATGCAGATGTAATAACCTAATTAATTCACTGAAGTCTTGCACGTCTTCCGGTAAGGAGAATTTTGCCTAGACGGAAGCAATCCATTTTAAATGAGACACCATTGAAACCAAAGTGTTTTAACTAATTATATTCGGATCTCTGATCTAATGAAAGGGTTGCCCACTTTTTACAAGCCCCGTTTTTCATTTTTTTGAACAGTCCCATTATAACTGATAAAAAGTGATGGAGGAATTACATGGTGACTACTAAAATCTATGAGCTATCCGTTTAACGCGTGAATGCGTCAGGTCCACCTAAGTGAGACACAATGTCTGCATCTGATCTCTTCTCGTTCTAAACCCCCTGTACAACGTTATTTCATTTATCGAGTTGGCATTTTGAATTGTTCTTCTCTTTGTGCTTCTCTTGTATTACGTTGTCGATTGCAAACATTGAACTGGAGGTTATACTTGAAAAAGATACAGATGAATAATTTAATTGGTAAGGAATATCATATGATCTTTACTGCACAGACTGTGCAAGGTGACATCTCTCCCTAAAGCTATGCAAAGTACATTCCTAGAACAAATGTGCAATTCACGATTAAGTCAGCCAGTTGGAAAGGAAAGCACACTTTTTCCATTTTGAGAGGATTTACAGTAATCAAAAGCCAGCATGCTCCTTAAAGAGGACCTGTCACCTCTCCCGACATGTCTGTTTTAGCAACTACTTCCACCCTTCATGTAATAACAATTCTGGAGCATCTATTGACTGTATGTTGTGCCATCCCTGTATCATTACTGCTAGAAGTCATGAATGAATTGATAATTTGCAGTGACGGTCCAGGTCCAAGTGGGTGTTATTAGTTGGGGTGTGTCCCTGCACAGTCTGACAATGGCATCACTCATGAGCGAGATAGAGGTGGTGTAGAAAGGAAAAAAAGAGAGAAGGAAGAACCCTTCACACCCGTTAAAAAGAAAAGGAAACACGTAATAGGCGCTAAATTCCCTCAGTCACTAGACGTGATGATACTTGGAATCTGTTGTTAGTTATATAAATAAGGTAGGTATGAATAAAAAGACCTTCACCTAGGTCTGATAAAAGAGCCAAAGATTTAAGAATATCAACACATCCATGTAATGGTGATGTTGACAGATGATAATTTGATAATTATGGAATAAGAAAAATAAAATCAAATGCACTCACTTCACGGGAGGGGGCAGTCACCTGGATCAATGCAGAGACCCCTGGGACTACTTTTCCCCCCAGCCAGGATCACATGCAGAAATGTAAATAATTGAACAACGCCTACACAAGTGGCTTCTGGTCAATCATTTTAATGGTACGTGGCTCAACGCGTTTCGAGGGTCTAAAGCCCTCTTCTTCAGGAGTGCTTGGAACAAGCTTCTAAGACCAGTCTGAAAAGACATTTCAGACTGGTCTTAGAAGCTTGTTCCAAGCACTCCTGAAGAAGAGGGCTTTAGACCCTCGAAACGCGTTGAGCCACGTACCATTAAAATGATTGACCAGAAGCCACTTGTGTAGGCGTTGTTCAATTATTTACATTTCTGCATGTGATCCTGGCTGGGGGGAAAAGTAGTCCCAGGGGTCTCTGCATTGATCCAGGTGACTGCCCCCCCCGTGAAGTGAGTGCATTTGATTTTATTTTTCTTATTCCATAATTATCAAATTATCATCTGTCAACATCACCATTACATGGATGTGTTGATATTCTTAAATCTTTGGCTCTTTTATCAGACCTAGGTGAAGGTCTTTTTATTCATACCTACCTTATTTATATAACTAACAACAGATTCCAAGTATCATCACGTCTAGTGACTGAGGGAATTTGGCGCCTATTACGTGTTTCCTTTTCTTTTTAACGGGTGTGAAGGGTTCTTCCTTCTCTCTTTTTTTCCTTTCTACACCACCTCTATCTTTCCACAGTGGGCAAGGATACCCTTGACCCACCGAAGCACTTGTGCGGCCTACCCTATTCCATAGTTGAAAACGAGCATAACTTTTATATACACTACTTATTTGAAATTTCACCTCCACCCCTTGGCGCCTCTGCGAGCCTCTACGTCAGGTACTCTTTTTGTATTGCCTGGTCCGCCTTCAAGACCAGAGAACTTCAATTGTACCTTAATCCTCTTTTTTTATATTCCTATATTTAATCACTCATGAGCGGCAGGGGCAATATTTTAATTTGCAATATTTGGCGAATATTTGGGCGAATATTCGTCATATATTCGCGAATTCTAGAATTTGCGATTATTTTCTTGATTGCGAAAATCGGCAATGCAATATGCTTGTATTGCGCATGCAATACAGGCGTGGGTCATTGTTGCTACATTTTTCAAGCTGGTACAAGTTTCCTGAGACTGGAGAAAATGGTTGGCACGGCAGAACATTACAATAGCTTTATAAGCAGATAGAGTGCTCCAATATATTCGCTATTGCGCAAATTGGCAATTAATGATGCGCATATTTTTGTGCAATACGTGCAACTTCACATTTTAGCAGGTCTGACTACATATTACTGATTGGTGCACTAAGTATTGTTGTGAACTTGTGACATCACAGCACTATGTCTGTAGCATGTATGTATGGACAGCAGAACCTATCAGCTACACTATATCACGATCTAACCTACACTGACTATCTCCCACTAACTATCTGTATTATATATATATATATATATATATATATATATAATCGAACTATCTATCTAATGTAATTAATCAGTAAAGCACAGAGCACAGCAATGACACTGCTGTCTCTTTCTCAGAACTCCATAAAACTACAGAAAATGGCTGCTGGGGAGTTTCGTATATAGTAAAGGGGTAGGCAACTTTCCTATTGGTTGCTAGGGATGTTGCTAAGCTCTGACAAAGACATTGCAGCCCTCTCATTGGCCCACAAGCAAGAAGGGAGGTTACTGATGAAAAAAATAAAAACGAGAATACGAATATATAGCACTATATTCTAAATCTTCACGAATTCTCGAAGTGCCAATATTCGCGATTAAAATTTGCGATTAGAATATTCGCGCCCAACACTACTCATTGGATAGTATTATCCAGCGCAGAGACACATCCCCAACTGGTAACACCAACCTGGACCTTTCTTGCAAACTGTATTATTCTAACAGGAATTATAAAGGGATGAAACATAAATTCAGAAGAATTGATCTACCAAGGATTAAAATTTTAAGTCCTGAAGTCTTTTCAGTGTTAACTTCTGATTGATACATATTAGCTATTTTATTATACGCAATCTAATACAAACTGTACTCCAGACCTTGGAAGCAGCTGCATTAAACTTTTTTTTCAAAAGTTATGGTTAACGAAATTTTAAAAATGTAAGCGGTATTTGGTTTACAAAATTCATTTTCCTATACTTAGAGAGTCATTAATAGATAGGAGTCCTTCGCCCAAGACCCCCATCCATTATTCAGTAAAAAGCCTTTTTAAAAATAGCCTTTCTGTCTTTGGAGGACCTACCACTTCCATGATTACATGGACCATCCATTGACTTCAATGGGTGCTGTGTAATGCTTAAATTCAGCATTGGTGGTATTGTAGGGAAGTTGCTGTTGGCATCCAAATAGATTAGAGCTGATCGCTGGGGGTTCTAGTAGAAGGATACTCTGTGTGCAGCTTATTGTTGAGCAACCCTTCTATAAAAGAAGGATTATTCACCGTGGACACATCAGCCCACCCTTACATATGCAATACATCTTTTATTCTAATTCAGTATTGGTGTACTGGGGAGACGCTCAGGTCTTTGTCAACGTAGAACATTTGTTCCTTCAGGTTATGCCGGAGTTTAAACAATTCATATTTTCTTCTATTTATGATTGTGAACTTTTACATTAAAGCTGCTCACACATTGTATAAAGCAGTTCAGTTCTTATCTTCATGTATTTTGTATGGCAGTACACCAAGATAAAGAATTTTACAAGGCGATTTTACTATCTGCATTTTACTGACTTACTGTTCAGGGAGTTTCCGTCAAAGAGATTTAGGTACAGAGGGCAGAATGAATAGAATCAAGTCAGGACTATTGAGAGAGTGTTTTCACTGATACATATAATTTTTTTAATATGGAGACAAATACACTATATATACAAATGTGTGACTCTCTATAACTACTACCTGTTATGGACAATGGGTGGGGAACCACCGTACCGAACCAAATGGTTTGGCTTTGGGCTGTTCCTAAGGGCATTATCCTACCAATCCAACCGTTTTCATACTTTAACCCCTATACAGAGTTTTAATCTTCATTACAGAGGATCCACAAGGCTGCCACCTCTTGGAGTAGCCCTGGTGTGGTTGGCTGCTGAACCACAAGATGTCAAGGACACCTGTGCGAAGCCCCAAAGTCAATGCTCATAGTCAGACAAACAGGCATAACCCACCTTCATTAGTAAACTAGCAAGCTAGAACAACCTAAACCTAAGAGCACTGGGGAAGGTGCTTTAACCTAAGGTGCCCTAAGACAGTTAACCATAGGCTGGGGAAGAATTATGACATACATAAGTTGGCCCTTTATGGGTAGAGAGATCACATTGGCCAATGAACCTGCAGAATAAGAACATGGCTCCAGAGGCCAAGCCCACTGTGGGTAAAGATGAGGAGGGGCAGTGTTACAGGATGGGAGTGGTAAATAAGGCAGGAGAACAGAAAGCAGCGGGGACGGACCACCATACTAACGCTACCATTTCACTGCAACAAGTATAAGGGCCACTGTGAAAACATTTCACATTTTGAAGTTGTACAATTGATATATAAATATTATCTGTAATTTTATATTATTAAATATATGTATTTCATTTTAGTCTCAATTATTACTAAATCTGTAAGAGTACAAAAAGTTTTGGGTGATCATATTGAAGGCACACACATACTGTAGACGATGTCGAATATTATGTGTGCTTTGTGACAACTAGATTGAATGGGAGCTATTATACAAAGGCATGTCCATAAGCTTATACAGGCTTGGAGAAGAGATGGAGTACAGCGACTCCCACGGGGACCAGCCTTATCTGTGTGTATAGTGTATTGTGTAACTATGCTGCTGCATCTGAAAATCTGATGACTCTGCTCATCATGTCCCAGTCATTGCAGCAAAGCTGATAAATGAACTACACAGGACTTGCAGGCTCCCCAGACTTCTCTTTCTTGGTGAATAGATTTATAAATTCTGGACTATCTTTTCTTGGAACTGTGTGTTGTACTGTTCCTTTTTTATTTCTTAAATTGATAACTGGGTGTTATCAGTTGAAGATTGAATAGACTCATGCTGTCCAATCAGTGCCAGAGAGCCATATGGAGAACGGCAAAACCCATATGTCAATCAATTCATAGATTTCTTATTGCAATAACATAGGAACAGAATATGAAAAGAATGTTCAAGAAATGCTATTTTATGGGGTATGCAAATAGTTACTGAAACGGACCAGTTAGGAGAACTGGCAAACCGATCATCCATATTGATTGTACTGGGGGCTGAGTTGTAGTACCAGGCACAGTCATAAGGACATGAATGGTTATCTGTAACTTACTGTAGTGATGTCTTCAAGTCCCTTTTTCTCCAAATAGTAAAACCCCCACTATCTACATAGAGGCTATTAATATTATTTACCCAAAACCCCTTTAAGTACACATCTGTTATATCCCAGGAACAGGAGACATACAAGTCCACTTTCATATGATGTAGTCTGCCTTTTTTAATACATGGGCATAAAGTGCATTTATTTAACAAATTTTTTACTTCAACTTGAATAATTAGCCTTTACAATCTAATCATCTTGGAAATGAATCATTATCTGACATTCTGCAAAGAATACTCTTGACCTTCAGATGGAAAGGTCGTCCTCACCATTATACTCTCCTCGGAAACCTAAAAAGCTTGGAAGTTAGAACTTAATATATATGACTTTGCTTTTTTCCTCCCCATTGAGAATAATGAAAGGAAAATACTTTTTTCCCCAAGTTTCTAAGATCTTCAAAAGGCTAAATAGCATTTCCATTTTTCTATTTCAGACTGGGACATCAATGGGTATATTTCTCTGTGTTTGTTTCATATGAAATATGTGTTCACAGAAGTGATTTAAGAAATATTTAGTTTCTATTGAAACATTTTTTTTTTCAGAACTGCTTCCTTTTGTATGCCACTATGGACAAATAATGAAAAATTAATTATCCTACATAAGGTTCCTTCTTCTACCTAATGTTATTTGTATTACTTTGTCATTTCTTATATTAGCTCCTTCAAGCAACATTTAAAGAGGACCTGTCACCTCTCCTGACATGCCTGTTTTTATAGCTTCATGCATTCCCCATGTAATAACAATTCTGGAGCATCTATTCTTATGTCTCTATGTTGTGCCATTCCTTTATTATTCCTGCTAGAAGTTATGAATGAATTGCTATTAGCCTTCAGTAAGGGTACAGAGGGGAGGTAACCAGTTGGGGGTTTGTGGCAGCACTGGTTACCGCCCCTCTGTACCCTTACTGCAGACTACTATCAATTTATTTATTCATAACGTTTAGTAGAAATAATAAAGGAATGGCACCACATAGAGCCATAAGAATAGATGCTCCAGAAAAGTTATTACATGGGGAATGCATGAAGCTATTAAAACAGACATGTCAGGAGTGGTGAAAGGTCCACTTTAAGTAGGGTCCCCCCCCTCCCACAAAAAAAAACTTGTAACCAGAAACCTGTTTATTTATGTTAGTATATCTTAAAGGGGTTGCCACACCTGGATAACACCTTTTGTCATCCATGGATTCCCTCTTGTAGGATCTGCAATAAAGTAACCATAGTGTTCTCTGCCTTCCATCCAGGAAAACTGATCATTAAATGGCTATCTGGCTAATCAAACCCAAGGGCACTTGATTTATTGGAGCTTCTCATTGACTTGTCTTTTCAGTTTTAGCAATTCTTAACTTGATTTTAGCTAGTGTCCATGTGCATTTTTGCCTGCTGCCTATGATCTATTTTGACTTGATCTGCTTTTTACCCTGACTTGCTTGACTACACTTCTGAATACTCCACCTTACCACATGCTAGTTCCATCTAACCTTGTCTTAACTAATTACACATCTGTATACTACAAAGCACTGTATTTCTTAACCGTGTAGCCACTATTACTGCCTCCAGCTTTACGATTAGTGCCTGCCCCGCTACCTTCTGTTTTTACTTTTGTATAGTTGCCCCTAGCAACTTTATCAGAAATATCCCCTATTTTGTGCTTTTTAATATTATTCATGGATCAAACATTTGACATAAGACACCAAAAGTACAAAGGCCAGATGAGTACCTTGACCCAATCCACAGTAAAAAGGGATAAGTTCAATGAGCCACATGGATAAGTTCTTTTCTGGGTATTACAGTAGCCAAAATATTATAATCTTCCTTTTTTTTATCCAAAGCAGAGTGCTGTGTGCCTTCAAAGAGTGGCTATAGATACATCTTTGCAATGGAACATGAAAATCTTACAATGCTCTTAGATCCTCATTTGAAAAAGTTTTCTAAAAGCTTTTTTTTTCCCTTTGCAAAGTCTTTTACCTTTGTTTAGGTATTTGTGCTACAGACCTGTTAATTTTACTAAAAGGAAATGGAAATCATTGCCTGACATAGTAAAAATATAGTTAAGTAGCAGTCCAGTCATAATACCTGTCTATACAAAACTACAAGCTGAGATTACACTTCCCCCTCTTAGAATCAGTGCAGATGCTGCGGTGATTCAATTCTTTAATTTGGTAATTATTGTATCTATATCTATCTATCTATTTATTTATCTTTCTCTATTTATATCTATCTATCTATTATCTATCTGTCTATCTATCTATCAATTGTAGAAGGGAGCAAGGGTCCGTCATTGATGGGAGGTACGTGTCGCCGAGATTCCTGGTCTCGGTGAGATAAGAACTGGTAATTTTGTGTGTCAGCAGCAGCTAGTGCTGGCTGACACTGTTGTTTTACTTAGTATGGCTGTAAAGCCGATCCGGGCCGGTTCTTATTGGGAGCAGTCAAAGAGCAGGGTGGGTGGCTGTTCCCCGCGCTTCCAGGCCGGGTTTTGGGCTGGGCTATAAAAACCCAGCTAACAGTCTCAGCTGGGTGGAATTGATCCTCCATCTGACAGTGGAGCTCTGTCAGGCTCTGCTTTGGGACCTAAAGTTTGGTACCGTGCTGGAGAGCCACACACTGGGAATCAGGCACCCTAAAGCCTGCTGTGGACGGCTGTGGACTGCCGTGAATAAATCAGCCTGCCAGGTGACATGTTTGTTCTGTGGACTTTGTGCTGTGTGAATTAACACCAGGACTCTGCAAAGTGTTTGTTTTCCTTTTTTTCCTTTTGTGTGAATAAACACTGAACTTCTGCTTTACTACCGTGTTCTTGCCTCTGTACTGCGTCCGCTTACCCTGCCTACCAGAGCAAAGGCCTACACTATCTATCTATCATTGCAACTGCCAGCAGTAGGGAGTAAGTAAAGGGTTCAAAAATTAAATAGTTCCCTAATCTGCTTAATGTTTGTATAAATGTACTGTCTAACCAGAAAGTGAATTAAAATAAAAAAAATGTTAATTCTAGATCAGAAACTTGAATTTACATTCTAAATTGCATGTCTTATGAAGTGTTTAAGTGGCTCACTAGAAGTATGCTCTAAATCAGATATGAGCAAAGTGACTCTACAAATTTGGAATTTGTCCTAAATTCCCCCCAAAATTGAGATTTCAATTAATTTGTTTTGAGTGAATCAGAGAGTGTGAGAGATTCACCATAATACTCCGCTGGAAAAGATACATGCTAGTCAGTACTCTTCCCAAAAGGAGAACAGTACTGAAGGTACAGGTATTTGGTGTTGATCAGGTGGATGCAGGAGCTGCGCCCGATCAGTGGCTGTTCCTGACAGCCATGCCCCTGCTGTATGCGTGGAATCAGTGAATACACTGATGCCGGTGCTTTAACCCTTTGTATACCATGATCACTACTGACCATGGCATGTACAGGGTTTATCCTCATCGGGTTTCTGCGCTGCGGAGATGGGGACCCAATAGCTGATGAGGCAACCCGGTGCCTTCCACAGGTATTGGGGCTTGCCTCCTATGGAAGCCTGTGAGACCCAGTCCCCTGGGTCTTACAGGCAAACATGTTGTCAGTGTATTACACTGGTAATACAGTGATAGCCAATGCATTGCAATACACCCCCCCAAAAGTTAATGTCCCAAAACGGGACAAAAAATAAATAAATTAAAAAAGTTTTTTAAAAAAGTGCTTTTCATAATTAAAAAAATTAAGTTTCAAGTAAAAAAAAACTCCCCTTTCCCATAATAAACACATATAAAACTGTAAAAAAATAGAGGAAAAAAAAAAGAAAAACAGACATATTAGGTATCGCAAAAGTCCACAATGACCGGCTCTATGAAAATATCACATGATCCACATGTCATCGTGTAAAAAAATAAAAAGTGCAGTAACAAGCGATCAAAAAGTACAATGGAATCCACAATTAGAGATGAGCAAATTTAAAGAAAATTTGATTCGCTGATTTGCCAAAATTTTTTGGGAAAAATTTTGTTTGATACAAATTAATTTGCAGCAAATTACGTTAAAAACGGCTATTTCCTGGCTGCTGAGAGCCTTTATAGTGGTGTAGAACACTGTGCCTTGTAGTAACACGCATAGGGAGTCTGCTGTGGTAGTGAAATAATACTGTGAGTCCATATGACATGCAGATGACAGGCGTTGCACTTAGAATCACTGCACACTTCACTTATTTGGGCAGTCACGGGGCCAAAACTGACCAAATAACTCAAGTATGAACTCAGCCTTACAGGTCGATGTTAGCGCCAAGAAGAACTCCTTTTACACCGTCATAAGCTGATTCCACATAGATGTCTACTGAACCTGTTCTATTAAATGCTTATACAAGAAGAGCCCCCCGACAGAGTGAAGTGGGTGTCAGCAGTAAGTTTGTGTTGACGTCACTGATTATTTTGCCCTTCCTCTAATCCGTCAGAACAATAACCCCAAAAAAACGGATCCTGTCTGTTGAGCATCTGCCTTCACTTGGTCATCATTTGGTCAGTAATCCATCAGTATTGCTAATGCCAAAAAATAAAGGAGTGGATCCAAAACAGAGATGACACTTGAATGGAGTAGTTGCATGTCTTCTGTGTTTTGTACCCACTCCTGCTTTTGGCTACCATATCACAAGCCACATTTTTTTTTTTTAACGGGGGAGAAAAAAAACCTTTATTTACCAAACAGGATATTAACACATATAAAATACGACACAGAAGGGGCAAAACCACAAGATTTAAAAGTCAAACTGATAAAACAAAGTGCTTCATCAACAAGAATGGATTGACAACCAGTGTCGGGGGGACCACAATGGTAATGCATATGGATCAAGAAATGTGTGGGGTTATGGCTGATAACTGGAGGACAGTTCAGCAAACAAGCTGACTCCAGCTCATTCCGTGACGAGCTGGTTTGCTGATAAGTGGATTCTAAAGTGTCTGAAGAAAATATGAGTAAAGACATTGGAATACATTTTCCACTTCCTCCAACGTGACCTGGTCCTTTGATTTATGAATATAATTTCATAAAGTCTTGAAGTCCTCTACGTGGATAGCATAAGTAATGTCCATGTGAGGTTCGACGGGCACAAAGAAAAGAAGCTCTGTGGCCGACACTGATCCTGACACGTCATACCCGGTCCACATTCGTAAGGTCCTGAGAACTGATCACCAGCTTACCCAAACAACATTCAAAGTTTCTTTGGAACCATGTCCCCCTACGACAGCCGCGAGCGCCTTGGAGCTGTTATACAGGAAGAGCAGGAGGAAAGTAAATGTCTTTGGTAACACCTTCAATAGATCATCCTCTGTGTACGTCCCGCAGAACCAACTTGTCCACACACTCCGGTCCTCTGTGCTTGCCTTGGTAAGTGGAGGCTTGGATGAAATCTGTATGAGCACAGCCAATGGATCTCTGTCCTTTCCTTTTAGTCCAGGTAAACAGGAAAATTTGGCTTTTAGCTTCAGCTCTGAGCCCACTTCAATGGCAAGACCCTTCTCTATGTTGGCAGACAGGTGCCTGGAACACTCTGGTGAATGGGAAATAATACAACAGTGTCATGCTGTACAGAGTCCATTGTTTTTGAAGGAGCAAGGCAGCCTGTGCCAGACTAAGTTTCCTCCAAGGGGGTGCACTGCGGTATTTTTCTTTTAGACAAGCTTCGCAATGCAGACCGTAGACGTGCATAGATCAAGCTTCCACATCAGTTGGTGTTTGCATATCCTTGCAATAAATGATGTTCCTGTTCACTGACAGTAAACAGAGATATTGACAGACAAACGTATCAAACTCTACCGTCCATCTTTCTAGGCGCCACATCTGCAGTCCCCTGACCAGCCATATTTACCAGCATCTGTTCTAGGACATGAAGTAGTGGAATGATATCATTCATCCCGTAGTCCTGGCAACTAACAAATAACATGGCCTCCTCAAAGAGCCTGAGCAAACGGCAGGTGTCACGCATGAGCTGCCACTGGCTGACATCGAAGTTACACAGGAGGAAACTCCTGTCTGCTTGGATCATCAAGAAATTGTTGATAGCCTTTCTCTGTTTGTACAGTCGGTCCAACATATGGAGAGTGGAATTCCAATGGTTGGAAACGTCGCATATTAACATATGTTGGGGGATGCCATTCTGCCGCTGCAGTTCAAGGAGGATGTGCTTTGCAGTGTATGAGTGGCTGAAGTGCATGCAAAGTTTCCAGGCCATTGTTAGGATGTCTTACAGATGGGTGGAAGACTTCAGGAACCCCTGGACAACCAGAATGAACACGTGTGCCATGCAGGGCTTACAGCTCAGCCCTCCTTGACGCAGCACCGACACCGTGTTCTTCCCGTTGTCGGTCACCATTGGTTCCGATTTTTAGTTGTTGCGGAGAAAGCCAGGATTCAATTTCTTGATGAAGGGCACGGAGCAGTTACTCCCCTGTGTGACTCCGTTCGCCCAGGCAAACCAGGTGCAGAACAGCGTGAGAGTGATGAGAGGGGTTGCACATGGCTTGCATACACTACATGCCTCCAACATAATTCCTGGATCTCTACATGAAAATAATGTATTTGGTGTAAATTGCGAGAGGGGCATATTTGGAGACCTTGACTTGACAAGAGATACAGAGCAGCAGAGTTTGCTTTGAAATTTAAAATATCAACACTGCGTTATTCAGCCCATACAGCAAAAGGAGGTATACAGTCACCCATCAATTTTCCCCAAAAAGAGCCTGTTTCACATAACACATTTCACCACTCGGTAATTCGGCCCATACCGCAAAAGAAGGAGTACAATCACCCATAAATATGCAAAAAAAAAGAGCCAGTGTCACATAAAGAATTTCACCATTAAGTGCTTAAGTCCATACCACAAAAGGAGGTGTACATTCATCCATACATTTTTCGAAAAAAAGCCAGTGTCACATTAAGAATTTCACCACTAAGTACTTTAGTCCATACCGCAAAAAGGTGTACAATCACCCATACATTTTCCTGAAAAAAGGCTGTGTCACATAAAAAATGTCACCACAAAAAGGGCTTTACCACATATAATTGCACCGCTGAACGGCAAGTAGGCCCTTAATTGAGAGGGGTCGCACATGGCTTGCATAAACTACATGCCTCCAACATAATTCTTAGATCTCTACATGAAAATAATGTATTTGCTGTAAATCACGAGAGGGGCATTGCTGGAGACATTGACTTCACAAGAGATACAGAGCAGCGCAGTTCAGCCAACTCTATTTGCTTCCCGCTGTTTACTGCTCCTGAATTAAAATTGGGGCAGCCAGCTTTAGATTCCTCTGATGTGTATGCCTACATAGTCCTTTTGTTCTGGCTTTGCACAGGGAGAAAGATTGTTACGCACAATTCTTATGGAACTCCTGAACTTAAGAAACTGGACTTGGACTCCAAAGCAGAGGCTCTCTTGTCATGTCTTGTGTGCTGTGGAGATCGAATGCAGATGGAGCAGATAAAAACACATGAATGTTTTAAACTTAGTGAAGCTGCTTGATTTAATTGTGAATAGATGGTCAAGGGCAAAGTCTGCTGGTGTGTTGTCATAAGCGTCTTCATTATGTTTACTGCAGGACCCACGACGACGTATTTCGGTCCATACAGCAAAATGAGGTCTGCAATCACCCATCAATTTTCCCAAAAAAAACATGGTTGAAATAAAATATGTCACCAATGAAAGAATAATGGAATTCGGTTCATACTGAAGAAAGTCTACTATCACCCACCAATTTTCCCAAAAAAAAGCCTGTTTCACATTAAAAAGTGCTTCACCACCTATAACTGCACCGCTGAATGGCAATTTGGCCCTAATTTTTTTCTACTTTTACACAGCATAAAAGGCTTTTCAACAGATTAGTGCAACGCTGGACGGCGAATATAGTTTTATTTCACCAATAATACACAGCAAACTGGGCTTTAGAGTATAGCACTGCACCACACAAAAGCAATCAGGCGCTATTTTTAAAATTAAAGAAAATATGACTGGCTCTCAACTATTTACTTACATTTTTATTCAACAATATACAATTAATATACATATAAAATTAATAAATTTATCTCAATTTAAAATGAAACCTGATTTATTTTCTAGTTCATATACCAAAAGCGCTTTCGGTTAACAATCTCAACATAAATAAAATTACCTAGATCCCTCATGCAGAGCTCTCGCATGAAAATAAAATTCAATATTAAAAAAGTTTAAAATAATAGGCGGGAACGTGTTCGGACATATGATTGGACAGCGTATTCTGTTGTAGACGATAGTAGTTCTTGTGAATGTTGATACAATAGATACCTTAGCTGCAACTAGCCCCTCAGGACCTCTGCGTTATTTGCAGCTATATCTGTATTAGGCGTTTATTGTAGCAGCAAAGTTTTATATATGCACTGTCCTTGTTTTGTTTGTACTTGGCACTCTTTTATAATGTTCGGTCCACATAAACTGTGTTGGCAGCGATTAAAGTGTGCACACGTTTTACTGTTATGCTGCTATATTCGTATTACAACCAAACAGGTTTGTATTACTCACGGCAATGATTCATCTACTGATGTTACAGCTTATGTGGTCAGCTGTCGGCCTTGCCTTCCCAGCTAGAGTCGCGCTGCTCCCAGCTTAGTCCGCAGTAAGTTCGACGCTGCTTCAAGTCTCCTCACATAAACTGAGTAGTTGACCAAGACGCCAGGTATTGATCAATCACTGTCCACACTGTCCTTATGTCAGCCTGCACCAGACGCATTTCAGAAAGGCGATGCTCCTTCCTCAGTGGTGTGATATCAAATGAATATAAAATCTGGGATCTCATGATGGGTTCTTTTAACCTCCCTGACGGTATTCCCGAGCATGACTCGGGGTAAATTTTCGCTGCCAGGAGCGGTAACCCCGAGTCACGCACGGGGTAACATTGCAGAGTCTCTTCACCTTCTGCCGGCGATCCGGCGATGTCCTCCGCTTGTTTTCTGCCAGATCTCCATACCTTGTGAAAAGTCTATACCGGAAGTGATGCGGCCGCACAGGAATCAGCTGGAGGAGGGTGTGCACAAGCGCACATCCACTGGCTTAGGAAAGAATCGTTGCAGCGCCGAGATAGAAGTACTTTGCGCACCGCGCGTGCGCACTTAGGGGTGAAGAGATTTTGTAGCGCACAATGTTGCATCAGATCTCCCTACCCCTGAGTGCACACGCGCGCACAAATCATCAGTTGCTGTTCATCCTGATTTGATCTGATGATTTGTACGCGTGCGCACTCAGGGGTAGGGAGATCTGATGCAACATGTTGCGCTGCAAAATCTCTATACCCCTAAGTGCGCACGCGTGGTGCACAAAGTACTTCTATCGCGGCGCTGCAACGATTCTTTCCTAAGCCAGTGAATGTGCACTTGCCCAGCGCCGGGCACACTCTCCTCCAGCTGGTTCCTGCACGGCCGCGTCACTTCCGGTATAGACTTTTCGCAAGGTATAGAGATCTGGCAGAACACAGGCCGGCATTTGACTTCCAGGTTCCGTTCCCTGTGAGTAGCAGCTGCGCATGGGAGCGGAACTGGGCGGGAAATTTAAATAAATATAAACATAAAAAGTGACAAACACACATAAAAGAGGTTATACAGTGTAATCTGAGAGGATTACACTGTATAACCTCAGATCTGACATTTGATGACTGTACAGTGCCCCTTGCCTGCCATTTTACTGTCATTTGTGCCCATAAAATATTTATGCAAAAATTTTTACCACTTTTGGTACAAAATTCCTGACACAATCATACCGCCAGGGAAGTTAAAGGGATTCTGTCACCAGGATTAACGATATGTAGACATTTATATGTGCCCATTAGTCTTTATGCAGTGTTTACAATGATCCCTCTGTTTATGCTCTGTGTGCCTTATATTCTTTTTAAAAGCTATCTTTTTCATATGTAAATCACCTCTGTCAGGAGCCCAAGGGGTTGTCCCACGATCTCCTGGAGCCCAGCCGCGCCCATCGATCCGGAGCCCAGCACCGCCTACTACTTAATTTATTCACTCCACTATCCCTGGCGTCAGTTCTTCTCTGTGCTGTAATCTCGCGCAGAGGGAGTCGGCGCATGCGCAGTTGACTCGTCGAAGCCGGTGCCAGTAGTCCGCACGGGCGCAGACTACAGTGTCCACTGCGCCTGCGCGAGACTACGGAGCAGAGATTACATGACGACAGGATAGTGCAGTGAATAAATGAAGTAGTAGGCGGCGCTGGGCTCCGGATGGATGGGCGCGGCTGGGCTCCAGGAGATCGTGGGACAACCCCTTGGGCTCCTGACAGAGGTGATTTACATATGAATAAGATCGCTTTTTATAAGAATATGAGGCACACAGCGCATAAACAGAGGGATCATTGTAAACACTGTATGAATACTAATGGGCACATATAAATATCTACATATCGTTAATCCTGGTGACAGAATCCCTTTAAACCCTTTTGCATAGGGTCAAATCCAATAGCTGGACAGGATCATTCTATTCATGTTAGTATACATTTAACTGTAGTGCATTTAAATCAGATTTTTTATCTCTTGCATGGTCTGCACAATAAATCGGATCATATATTATTTGACGGTTTGTATACATTTATGCATTTTGATAATTACATCACAAAGCTGTATGCTATATCTTTAACCTTGCACACTCCTCAGACATAATTATCAACGCCCACCTGTGTGGGTTTCTCAAGCATGTGTTCACACATCACAATGTCTCTGCTACTTTAATCGTGTCTACATAATGTGCCTTATGTTAATAGCTACCACTTGTGCTGCTTATGAAGTAATGCAAAGCCGCACCTTGGTGGGGGGGCGTCCGCGCACTTGTAAATAACATGGCACCGACGTCCCGTGTAATTCGACCCCCCACCCCCCATAAGAACCCAAAAACTTCCAGCTCAGCGTTTAAGCCTTTTGGCAACAAGGATCCAAACTCGTATATTTTCTTGGCTTCACATCTCGACATTTTGGCAATAAAATCACCTCCCCTCCAATTTGGTGTAACTGTTTCAAGTGCTGTAAATCTCAAACCTCTTGGGCTTCTGTCATGGCATACTTTAAAATGGTTAGATAATGTATGCTTTTCATACCCTTTTTTTAATGTTGTTAATATGTTCTGCAATTCGTGTTTTTGGGGCTCTCTTAGTTCGCCCAATATACTGCCTCCTACAAGGGCACTCAACCAAATAGATGACTGACCTGCTATTACACATGAATAATAATTTTATTTCCTATTGAAAACTGTTAACTGTTGATTCAATTATGATAGTTTTCCTTGAGAAATGTGTCTGTTTACAATTCTGACAGCTGCCACACCTAAAAAAAACATTAAGTGTCATCCAATTTTTCGACACCATTAGAGTTGAGCTATATAAGCCCTTGACCCCTATTTATTTGGTCGGGAACCTGGAGGCGGAGACTGGGCCATTTAATCCCCATTCTCTGACTCTCGGATTATTCTATAACCAAACTTTATGAGTAGAGTTGAGGTTTATTAATGGTCCTATATAGGGTTGAGCGAACCCGAACTGTTCGGGTTCGTACCGAACTTTAGAATTTTTGGACCCCGAACCCGAACATTTCCGTAAAAGTCCGGGTTCGAGTTCGGTGTTCGGCGCTTTCTTGGCGCTTTTTGAAAGGCTGCACAGCAGCCAATCAACAAGCGTCATACTACTTGCCCCAAGAGGCCATCACAGCCATGCCTACTAATGGCATGGCTGTGATTGGCCAAAGCAGCATGTGGTCCAGGCTCTATATAAGCTTGAGTCACATAGCGCTGCACGTCACTCTGCTGTTACAAGTGTAGGGAGAGGATGCTGCTGGACTTGTGATTTCAGTGAGAGAAAAGGAGAGAATCTAACTCAGCGATCTACAGACAAATAGTTGTGTGGGTGCAGGGCACTATCGTTTTACCCTGCCCTGAGCTCATTGACCAAAAAATACTAACTTTTTGAATTCTGTTAGTTAGATGGGTGGCGGCGGCCATTTTATGCATGCTCAGTGCACCAGCACTGCATCTGAGCTTTTGGGACAATGCAAATCACCATTTTTTGCGGGCAACTACAACATCTGGATTAGTCAGTGTGCAATTTAAGGTAGAAATACACCCATCATTTTCTGGGGTTTTAAAAACACACAATTTTTTTCAAAAACAGTGTTTTCCAGATCTGCAAGTGTTAAATTCAAGTTTAATATATACAGCTTTCATATTCTGTTACAAAAAAAAACAACGCTTTTTTGGCAATCTACAACATCTGGATTAGTCAGTGTGCAATTTAAAGTAGAAATACACCCATCATTTTCTGGGGTTTTAAAAACACACAATTTTTTTCAAAAAACTGTATTTTCCAGATCTGCAAGTGTTAAATTCAAGTTGAATATATACAGTTTTCATATTCTGTTAGCAAAAAAAGACTTTTTGGGCAATCTACAACATCTGTATTAGTCAGTGTGCAATTTAAGGTAGAAATACACCCATCATTTTCTGGGGTTTTAAAAACACAATTTTCAGACCTTGAAGCATCAGCACGTGTGAAATTACAGGCTTATATACTGCTGTCAAATTCAGTTTTTAAACAAACTCATTTGGGCACAAATTTAGTTGGCAGCCTTTGATGCAGATGTCATTGTGAGATACACCCTTAAAACATTAGGGTTACATTCAGAGATTTTAAATACTGCCATTTGGTGCACCAATATTGAATTCAGGCCTACACTGGTTCAGGCCCTGTGAGATACCCCCTCTACATACAGAAGTTTGAATTAGGCATTTGAAATACAGCCATTTTGTGCAAAGATATATTTACTGCAGGCCTACAGAGGTTTAGGCCCCCTGAGATACTACCTCTACATACAGAGGTTTGAATTAGGCATTTGAAATACAGCCATTTGAAATACAGCCATTTTGTGCAAAGATATATTTACTTCAGGCCTACAGAGGTTCAGGCCCTGTGAGATACCACCTCTACATACAGGGGTTTGTATTAGGCATTTGAAATACAGCCATTTGAAATACAGCCATTTTGTGCAAAGATATATTTACATCAGGCCTACAGAGGTTCAGGCCCTCTGAGATACTACCTCTACATACAGGGGCTTGAATTAGGCATTTGAAATACATCCATTTGAAATACAGCCATTTTGTGCAAAGATATATTTACTGCAGGCCTACAGAGGTTCAGGCCCCCTGAGATACTACCTCTACATACAGGGGCTTGAATTAGGCATTTGAAATACATCCATTTGAAATACAGCCATTTTGTGCAAAGATATATTTACTGCTGTCCTACAGAGGTTCAGGCCCTCTGAGATACTACCTCTACATACAGGGGCTTGAATTAGGCATTTGAAATACAGCCATTTGAAATACAGCTATTTTGTGCAAAGATATATTTACTTCAGGCCTACAGAGGTTCAGGCCCTCTGAGATACTACCTCTACATACAGGGGTTTGAATTAGGCATTTGAAATACAGCCATTTTGGGCAAAAAAATCTTTTATTGAGGCCTAGTCTGGTTGAGGCCGTGTGAGATACACCCTTTACATACTGTCGTTCTATTCTACTATTAATTAAACACCCATTTAGGGCAAGATCCTAAATTTAAAAAATATGAGGAGAGCGTCAAATAAGGGACATGGCCCAGGTCGTGGTGCTGCTGGTGGAGCTCCTGTAGCAGGGAGAGGACGTGGTCGATCTGTGCCAGCTACACGTACATGTGAAACCCCTTTATCAGGTGCGAGTAGGCGACAAAACTTGCAGCGGTATTTGGTCGAGCCTAATGCTGCTCTACGAATGGTGAGGCCTGAACAAGTACAGGCAATAGTAGATTGGGTTGCTGACAGTGGATCCAGTTCCTTTACATTGTCTCCCACCCAGTCTCCGGCTGAAAGACCACAGTTGGCACCTGCAGCCGATGTCCATCAGTCTTCCACCTCACCCCCTTGCAAATCAGCCAAGCAGTCTGAGCCCCAAGTCATGCAGCAGTCTCTTCTGCTTTTTGATGACTCTGTTAGCAGGGTTTCCCAGGGCCATCCACCTAGCCCTGCCCCAGAAGTGGAAGAAATTGAGTGCACCGATGCCCAACCACTTATTTTTCAAGATGAGTACATGGAAGGACCATTGCAGCACGTCTCGGATGATGACGAAACACAGGTGCCAACTGCTGGGGCTTTCGAAAAGTGTGCACACCGACAAGGAAGTCAGGGGTGAAAACTGGGTGGAAGATAATGTGGAGGACGATGAGGTCCTCGACCCCACATGGAATAAAGGTCATGCGAGTGACCAATGTTGTTCGGAGGAAGAGGCGGTGGTCGCACAGACTCATCTGCATAGCAGAAGAGGGTGCAGGGTGCATAAGCGGAGCGGCCGTCCTATAGACAGTACGCCTCCTACTGCCCACCGCAGCAAGGGACCGAGCACACCAAAGCCAGCTCCAAAGAGTTCCCTGGTGTGGCAGTTCTTCAGACAATGTGCTGACGACAAGACACGCTGTGCAATCAGAGCCTGAAGCAAGGCATAAACGTTCTCAACCTGAGCACAACCTGCATGACCAGGCATTTAAGTGCAAAGCACGAGCTGCAGGGGAGTAGACACCTCAAAAACTAAGAAAGGTCTCTGGCTACCCCTGCTTCCTCTTCTGCTGCAGTCTTGGCCTCTTCATCCACCTCTGGAGTGACAGTGGCACCTGGCACCCCACAAACAGAGGATCTGCCAGCAACACCAATACCTGGGTCACCAAGCATCTCAAAAATGTCACATGGAAGCGTTCAGCTCTCCATATCACAAACGATGGAGAGGAAGAGGAAATACCCCCCTACCCACCCGCGATCCCTAGCCCTGAATGCCAGCATTTCTAAATTACTTGCCTTTGAAATGCTGTCATTCCGTCTGGTGGAGATGGATAGTTTTAAAGGCCATATGGCGGTAGCTGTCCCACAGTACGTTGTGCCCAGCCACCACTACTTTTCAAGGCCACCCTTGAAGGTCACCCTTGAGGAGGAGGAGATGGAGGAGGAGGAACCATGTTCACAGCAGGGTGGCACCCAGACCAGCTCATGGCCATCAATGGTGAGTAGGTTGGGGGGATACAGAGGACACAGACGATACACCTCCCACAGAGGACAGCTTTTCGTTGCCTCTGGGCAGCCTGCACACATGAGCGATTACATGCTGCAGTGTCTCCGCAACGACCGCCGAGTTGCCCACATTCTAACTTGTGCTGATTACTGGGTGGCCATGCTGCTGGATCCCCGTTACAAGGACAACGTACCGTCCTTAATTCCGTCACTGGAGCATGATCGTATTAAGATCTAGATTTAAAAATATTTTGTAATTTCATTCACCTTCTGGTTACAAAGTTCATTTATATCAACATTATACATATAGAAGCAGATTTGAATTTTTTCAGCCATTTACTTCCTCCCTGTTGAGGTCAGTTGAAGGAATAGATGATAGATAGATAGATAGATAGATAGATAGATAGATAGATAGATAGATAGATAGATAGATAGATAGATACAGTCAAGTCCATAAATATTGGGACATCAACACAATTCTAAAATTTTTGGCTCTATACACCACCACAATGGATTTGAAATGAAACAAACAAGATGTGCTTTAACTGCAGACTGTCAGCTTTAATTTGAGGGTATTAACATCCAAATCAGGTGAACGGTGTAGGAATTACAACAGTTTGCATATGTGCCTCCCACTTGGTAAGGAACCAAAAGTAATGGGCCATAATAATAATCATAAATCAAACTTTCACTTTTTAATACTTGGTTGCAAATCCTTTGCAGTCAATTACAGCCTGAAGTCTGGAACGCATAGACATCACCAGATGCTGGGTTTCATCCCTAGTGATGCTCTGCCAGGCCTCTACTGTAACTGTCTTCATTTTCTGCTTGTTCTTGGGGCATTTTCCCTTCAGTTTTGTCTTCAGCAAGTGAAATGCATGCTCAATCAGATTCAGGTCAGGTGATTGACTTGGCCATTGCATAGCATTCCACTTCTTTCCCTTAAAAAACTCTTTGGCTGCTTTTGCAGTATGCTTTGGGTCATTGTCCATCTGCACTGTGAAGCGCCGTCCAATGAGTTCTGAAGCATTTGGCTGAATATAAGCAGATAATATTGCCCGAAACACTTCAGAATTCATCCTGCTGCTTTTGTCAGCAGTTACATCATCAATAAATACAAGACAACCAGTTCCATTGGCAGCCATACATGCCTATGCCATGACACTACCACCACCATGCTTCACTGATGAGGTGGTATGCTTAAGATCATGAGCAGTTCCTTTCCTTCTCTATACTCTTCTCTTCCTATCACTCTGGTACAATTTGATCTTGGTCTCATCTGTCTATAGGATGTTGTTCCAGAACTGTGAAGGATTTTTTAGATGTCGTTTGGCAAACTCTAATCTGGCCTTTTGAGGCTCACCAATGGTTTACATCTTGTGGTGAACCCTCTGTATTCACTCTGGTAAAGTCTTCTCTTGATTGTTGACTTTGACACACATACACCTACCTCCTGGAGAGTGTTCTTGATCTGCCAACTGTTGTGAAGGGTGTTTTCTTCCCCAGGGAAAGAATTCTTCGGTCATCCACCACAGTTGTTTTCCATGGTCTTCCAGGTCTTTTGATGTTGCTGAGCTCACCGATGCGTTCCTTCTTTTTAAGAATGTTCCAAACAGTTGTTTTGGCCACGCCTAATGTTTTTGCTATCTCTCTGATGGGTTTGTTTTGTTTTTTCAGCCTAATGATGGCTTGCTTCACTGATAGCGACAGCTCTTTGGATCTCATCTTGAGAGTTGACAGTAACAGATTAAAAATGCAAACAGCACACTTGAAATCAACTCTGGACCTTTTATCTGCTCGTTGTAATTGGGATAATGAGGGAATAACACACACCTGGCCATGGAACAGCTGAGAAGCCAATTGTCCCATTACTTTTGGTCCCTTAACAAGTGGGAAGCACATATGCAAACTTTTGTAATTCCTACACAGTTCACCTGATTTGGATGTAAATACCCTCAGATTAAAGCTGATAGCCTGCAGTTAAAGCACAGCTTGTTTGTTTCATTTCAAATCCATTGTGGTGGTGTATAGAGACAAAAATGTTAGAATTGTGTCGCTGTCCCAATATTTATGGACCTGACTGTAGATAGATAGATAGATAGATAGATATGGAATAATTACCAAAATCAGGAATTGAAAAAATTGGCAAATCACACCCAAAACAAATTTCAAGAACTTTGCTTTGCTCTAAATGTATATGTGCCAAGACTCCTTGAAAACACCTTCCACTGATACTTTGTTCTATAAGGAACAGTGTACTTAGCTACTAGAGATGAGTGAATTTCTTCAAAATTACTTTGAATTACTACGTCACGAAGTGCATTTTTTTAAAAGTAGCGGGTGCAATGACAGGGAGCTGCGATAGCGCCGCCCACGTCATTATACCCCTCAGATGCCGCGTTCATATATGATCGCGGCATCTTAGTTTAAAAACAGTGTAAAATTAACAATAAAAACAATTGCATCAAACTTACCGCCTCCATTTGCTCGCGACGCCAGCCATGGCCATCTTGCTTGAAGATCTTGACCGAAATCCTATGCAGCGCGAGATTATGTCATCATGCCGGCTTGCGTGGTGAAGTATGATGTCATCACACTGGCCGGCGTGATGAAGTAATCTCGATCCGAATGGGATTTCGGCCGAGATCTTCAAGCAAGGTGGATGCTGGTGGCCCGTCACGAGCAAATGGAGGCGGTAAGTTGAATTTTTTTAGTTTTTTATACTATTTCATTATAAATCGATTCGCTGACACGAAGCACAAGGACATTTTTGCTTCTAGGCAAATCAAATTTATCCTGAAATTCGGATCGATTTCCACTTGGTGGGATTCGATTCGCTCATCTCTATTAGCTACATTAAAAAATGTTGAAGACTATGACCAAGATCATTGTTTCCTTTGAAATCGTGTTTGTAAAATACTTGAACTGTTCTCTGTGGAGATAAGCTAGTCTGTACACACCAACTTTAAATTTGCTGAATGATTAATCACAACAATAAAATTGTGCGTTTGCTTTCCTAAATTGATTTTTCACTCAGACCTGGCACCGAAAACTGATATATGTAGATTAATTTAATCCACAGAGAACTTTTTCAGTGTTCCTGAGAGATATTAAAGGGATATTGTTTTTATTTTGATGCAAGTAACCAGAGCTCAAAGTACATACCAAAAGAATATCAAAAGCCATTACAATAGTCGAAGGAAATATTTTAACTTTGGCTTCACTGTAAAATAAAACAGAGAGGTGAGAACTTCACTTGTTACACTCTTCCATACTTACAATATGAGGATAGGAGGGAAAAATGTAAAGATAACCTGTTGGAAAGCCCTTCAAAAGATTCAATTTTCTCAGAATACAAAATGGATGCAATCTTGAACCTTCCAGTAAAAAAGTATACATTACATGTGAGCCTATAGTGATGGATGGCCAATGGATGGTAATCATTGGAAGTAGTGTTGAGAGAATCGAAGGACTTCGATCCGAATTTCATGGAAAATTATTTTCACCGCAAAGCCGTGCTTCGTGGTAGCGATTAGATTTTCCCTGAATGGCGGTAAAAAAATAAATCATACATACCTCATGCATTTGATCGAGACAAGTCAGCTGCCGCCATGTTGATTGAATATCTCTTACAAAATCCCATGCATGATGACGTATGATGTCACCACGCCGGATGACGTCATCACGGGCTGCCCAAAATTTTGCGCTACATCTTCAATCAAGATGGCAGCGGCTGGTTCGTCGCAGTCAAATGGATGAGGTAAGTAAGCTTTAATTTATTCATTTTTTTTTTGTTTTATACTGTATTACTGTTAGATGAGGGGTACAATGACAGGGAGCAGCACAATCACCGCTCTTTGTCATTGCACCCGCTACTTACAAAGAAATGCATTTTGTGACAAAGTAATTTATCACAAAGTGAATTTTTTTGTAAAATTCAGCGAAGCAGCCAAATTTTATAATACTTAGCTTATCACTAATTTGATTATACATTTTTGTTTTCATCTTGTGCAACACATCTTGGGATACAGTATGTCAAGTTAAAGGGTTGTTGTACATATTGATGACCTATCTTCAGGATAGTTCATCATTATAAGATCACTGGGGGTTCGACTCAAGAGGAGGTGGCTCTCTTATGAACACTGCTTCCTCTTCAAGGTTACATTGCGCGTCATCTCGGAAGTCTTGGCCGTCCAGTGTAATTACAAGTGTCTGTTCCTTTCATTTGAAAGGAATAAGCACTTGTAATCACTCTGAGCTGATGCAAGCGAGACAACACACAGTGTAATCTTGAAGAGGAAACAACGCTCGAAGGAAACAATTGATTGGAGTCTGTGCCAGGAGTGGGACCCCCACCAATGGGATATTGACTGGCTGCACAACCCCTTTAAGGGAGGACACATCTGTATTTGTGCATTTCTTTGATGGTCTTAATTCCATTTTTAGGATCAAATTTCAGTACTGATTAATTTCATAGAGTATCTGTATAAGAGATAAACTTTATGATTGAATTCTGACTGTATGCAGCCATCGTTGGGGGTATATAACTGCATATGCTTTTCTACAGCTAGTATTGAACTTAAAGAGCTGTTCCCATCTGGGGTATTGATGGAATATCCTTAGGACTAGAGTTGAGCGAACACCTGGATGTTCGGGTTCGACGAGTTCGGCCGAACTTTCGAAAAATGTTCGGGTTCGGGATCCGAACTCGACCCGAACTTCATCCCGAACCCGAACCCCATAGAAGTCAATGGGGACCCGAACTTTTGGGCACTAAAAAGGCTGTAAAACACACCCGGAAAGGGCTAGAGGGCTGAAAAAGGCAGCAAAATGTAGTTAAATCCCCTGCAAACAAATGTAGATAGGGAAATGATGAGTTAACATAAAATAAAAAAAAATTAAACAATATTAATTGGAGTGAGGTCCCATAGCACAGAATCAGGCTTCAAGTCACCCACCAATGGAGAAGGTCACTTACTATTATTTTGACCACAGCACCCAGACAAAGGAGAGAGGTCCCACAGCAGAGAACCAGGCATCATATCACCCACCACAGGAGTATGCCACCATTTAGTTACTTTGACCCCTACACCCAGACGGAGGAGAGAGGTTACACAGCAGAGAATCAGGCATTTAGATCACCCACCACAGGAGTAGGCCACCATTGAATCAGACCCCGGCAACCATGTCAGATGGCACAAGCATAAGCTTCATATCAATCAGCACAGGAGAAGGCGACTTTGAAAGACTTTGACCCCTACACCCAGACGGAGGAGAGAGGTTTCACAGCAGAGAATCAGGCATTTAGATCACCCACCACAGGAGTAGGCCCCCATTGAATCAGACCCTGGCAACCATGTCAGATGGCACAACCATCAGCTTTATATCAATCAGCACAGGAGAAGCCACCATTGAGTTACTTTGACCCCTGCACCCAGGAAGAGGAGAGAGGCCCCACAGCACATATTCTGGCATCATATCAGCCACCACAGGAGAAGCCACCATTTAGTTACTTTGACCCCTTCACCCAAACAGAGGAGAGAGGTTCCACATCAGAGAATCAGGCATCATATCAACCACCACAGGAGTAGGCCACAATTTAATGGGACCCCGGCAACCATGTCAGATGGCACAACCATCAGCTTCATATCAATCAGCACAGGAGAAGGCAACTTTGAAAGACTTTGACCCCTACACCCAGATGGAGGAGAGAGGTTTCACAGCAGAGAATCAGGCATTTAGATCACCCACCACAGGAGTAGGCCCCCATTGAATCAGACCCTGGCAACCATGTCAGATGGCACAACCATCAGCTTTATATCAATCAGCACAGGAGAAGCCACCATTGAGTTACTTTGACCCCTGCACCCAGGAAGAGGAGAGAGGCCCCACAGCACATATTCTGGCATCATATCAGCCACCACAGGAGAAGCCACCATTTAGTTACTTTGACCAATTCACCCAAACAGAGGAGAGAGGTTCCACATCAGAGAATCAGGCATCATATCAACCACCACAGGAGTAGGCCACAATTTAATGGGACCCCGGCAACCATGTCAGATGGCACAACCATCAGCTTCATATCAATCAGCACAGGAGAAGGCGACTTTGAAAGACTTTGACCCCTACACCCAGACGGAGGAGAGAGGTTTCACAGCAGAGAATCAGGCATTTAGATCACCCACCACAGGAGTAGGCCCCCATTGAATCAGACCCTGGCAACCATGTCAGATGGCACAACCATCAGCTTTATATCAATCAGCACAGGAGAAGCCACCATTGAGTTACTTTGACCCCTGCACCCAGGAAGAGGAGAGAGGCCCCACAGCACATATTCTGGCATCATATCAGCCACCACAGGAGAAGCCACCATTTAGTTACTTTGACCCCTTCACCCAAACAGAGGAGAGAGGTTCCACATCAGAGAATCAGGCATCATATCAACCACCACAGGAGTAGGCCACAATTTAGTTTATTTGACCCCTGCACCCAGGAAGAGGAGAGAGGCCCCACAGCACATATTCTGGCATCATATCAGCCACCACAGGAGAAGCCACCATTTAGTTACTTTGACCCCTGCACCCAGGAAGAGGAGAGAGGCACCACAGCACATATTCTGGCATCATATCAGCCACCACAGGAGAAGCCACCATTTAGTTACTTTGACCCCTTCACCCAAACAGAGGAGAGAGGTTCCACATCAGAGAATCAGGCATCATATCAACCACCACAGGAGTAGGCCACAATTTAATGGGACCCCGGCAACCATGTCAGATGGCACAACCATCAGCTTCATATCAATCAGCACAGGAGAAGGCGACTTTGAAAGACTTTGACCCCTACACCCAGACGGAGGAGAGAGGTTTCACAGCAGAGAATCAGGCATTTAGATCACCCACCACAGGAGTAGGCCCCCATTGAATCAGACCCTGGCAACCATGTCAGATGGCACAACCATCAGCTTTATATCAATCAGCACAGGAGAAGCCACCATTGAGTTACTTTGACCCCTGCACCCAGGAAGAGGAGAGAGGCCCCACAGCACATATTCTGGCATCATATCAGCCACCACAGGAGAAGCCACCATTTAGTTACTTTGACCCCTTCACCCAAACAGAGGAGAGAGGTTCCACATCAGAGAATCAGGCATCATATCAACCACCACAGGAGTAGGCCACATTTTAATGGGACCCCGGCAACCATGTCAGATGGCACAACCATCAGCTTCATATCAATCAGCACAGGAGAAGGCGACTTTGAAAGACTTTGACCCCTACACCCAGACGGAGGAGAGAGGTTTCACAGCAGAGAATCAGGCATTTAGATCACCCACCACAGGAGTAGGCCCCCATTGAATCAGACCCTGGCAACCATGTCAGATGGCACAACCATCAGCTTTATATCAATCAGCACAGGAGAAGCCACCATTGAGTTACTTTGACCCCTGCACCCAGGAAGAGGAGAGAGGCCCCACAGCACATATTCTGGCATCATATCAGCCACCACAGGAGAAGCCACCATTTAGTTACTTTGACCCCTTCACCCAAACAGAGGAGAGAGGTTCCACATCAGAGAATCAGGCATCATATCAACCACCACAGGAGTAGGCCACAATTTAGTTTATTTGACCCCTGCACCCAGGAAGAGGAGAGAGGCCCCACAGCACATATTCTGGCATCATATCAGCCACCACAGGAGAAGCCACCATTTAGTTACTTTGACCCCTGCACCCAGGAAGAGGAGAGAGGCACGACAGCACATATTCTGGCATCATATCAGCCACCACAGGAGAAGCCACCATTTAGTTACTTTTACCCCTTCACCTAAACAGAGGAGAGAGGTTCCACATCAGAGAATCAGGCATCATATCAACCACCACAGGAGTAGGCCACAATTTAATGGGACCCCGGCAACCATGTCAGATGGCACAACCATCAGCTTCATATCAATCAGCACAGGAGAAGGCGACTTTGAAAGACTTTGACCCCTACACCCAGACGGAGGAGAGAGGTTTCACAGCAGAGAATCAGGCATTTAGATCACCCACCACAGGAGTAGGCCCCCATTGAATCAGACCCTGGCAACCATGTCAGATGGCACAACCATCAGCTTTATATCAATCAGCACAGGAGAAGCCACCATTGAGTTACTTTGACCCCTGCACCCAGGAAGAGGAGAGAGGCCCCACAGCACATATTCTGGCATCATATCAGCCACCACAGGAGAAGCCACCATTTAGTTACTTTGACCCCTTCACCCAAACAGAGGAGAGAGGTTCCACATCAGAGAATCAGGCATTATATCAACCACCACAGGAGTAGGCCACAATTTAGTTTATTTGACCCCTGCACCAAGGAAGAGGAGAGAGGCCCCACAGCACATATTCTGGCATCATATCAGCCACCACAGGAGAAGCCACCATTTAGTTACTTTGACCCCTGCACCCAGGAAGAGGAGAGAGGCACCACAGCACATATTCTGGCATCATATCAGCCACCACAGGAGAAGCCACCATTTAGTTACTTTGACCCCTTCACCCAAACAGAGGAGAGAGGTTCCACATCAGAGAATCAGGCATCATATCAACCACCACAGGAGTAGGCCACAATTTAGTTTATTTGACCCCTGCACCCAGGAAGAGGAGAGAGGCCCCACAGCACATATTCTGGCATCATATCACACACCACAGGAGAAGGCCTCTTTCAGTGATTTAGGCCTTTGGACCCAGACAGAGGAGAGAGGTCAGAGATTAGCTTCATATCCCCCAGCACAGCTGAAGACCGCTTTATTTGACTTAGGCCTCAGCACCCAGACAGAAGACAGAGGTAGCATGGCAGAGGTTATGGCTTCATGTCACCCGTTAGTTTAACCGGCCACTTTCATCTGGTTAGGCCCCGGCGCCCAGACAGAGAAGAGTTTCATTCAACTGTGGGTTTCATAAAATTTGTATCAAATAAAGAAGTGGCCCGTAGCACAACAAGACATGTTTTAGGCAGTTAATAAGGACTACTCTGCACAAGGGAGGGACAGGTCCTGTGGGATCCATGCCTGGTTCATCTTTATGAAGGTCAGCTTGTCCACGTTGGCTGTGGACAGGCGGCTGCGCTTGTCAGTAATGACGCCCCCTGCCGTGCTGAATACGCGTTCAGATAAAACGCTGGCCGCCGGGCAGGAAAGCACCTCCAAGGCATAACATGCTAACTCTGGCCACGTGGACAATTTCGAAACCCAGTAGTTGAATGGGGCCGAACCATCCGTCAGGATGTGGAGGGGTGTGCAGACATACTGTTCAACCATGTTAGTGAAATGCTGCCTCCTGCTAACACGTTCCGTATCAGGTGTCGGTGCAGATAGCTGTGGCGTGGAGACAAAACTTTTCCACATTTCTGCCATGCTAACCCTGCCCTCAGATGAGCTGGCCGTGACACAGCTGCGTTGGCGACCTCTTGCCACTCCTCTGCCTTCACCTTCCACCTGTTCCCCTGTGACATGTGGGAATGCTCTCAAGAGCGCCTCTATCAGCGTGCGCTTGTACTCGCGCATCTTACGGTCGCGCTCCAGTTCAGGAATTAAAGTGGGCACATTGTCTTTATACCGGGGATCCAGCAGGGTGGCCACCCAGTAGTCTGCACACGTTAAAACGTGGGCAACTCTGCTGTCGTTGCGCAGGCATTGGAGCATATATTCGCTCATGTGGGCCAGGCTACCCATGGGTAAGGACAAGCTGTCCTCTGTGGGAGGCGTATCGTCATCGTCCACCGTATCCCCCCAGCCACGCACCAGTGATGGGCCTGGGCTGCCACCCCGCTGTGAACTTGCGTCATCCTCGTCCCCCTCCACCTCCTCCTCCTCATCCTCCTCGTCCTCCAGTACAGTGCCTTGGCTGGCGACTTGTGAACCTGTCCTCTGCTGCTTAAACAAACCTCCCTCTGAGCCACTTCGAACAGACTGGCCCGAAAGTGTTAGAAACGAGCCCTCATCTTCCTCCTCCTCCTCCACCTGGGCCACCTCCTCTAACATCATTGCCCTAAGTGTTTTCTCAAGGAGACATAGAAGTGGTATTGTAACGCTGATAACAGTGTCATCGCCACTGGCCATGTTGGTGGAGTACTCGAAACAGCGCAGCAGGGCACACAGGTCTCGCATGGAGGCCCAATCATTGGTGGTGAAGTGGTGCTGTTCGGCAGTACGACTGACGCGAGCGTGCTGCAGCTGAAACTCCACTATGGCCTGCTGCTGCTCGCACAGTCTCTCCAGCATGTGCAAGGTGGAGTTCCACCGGGTGGGCACGTCGCATATGAGGCGGTGAGCGGGAAGGCCGAAGTTCCGCTGTAGCGCAGACAGGCGAGCAGCGGCAGGATGTGAACGGCGGAAGCGCGCACAGACGGCCCACACTTTATGCAGCAGCTCTGACATGTTGGGGTAGTGGTGAATGAACCTCTGCACCACCAAGTTCAGCACATGCGCCAGGCAAGGGATGTGCGTCAAACCGGCTAGTCCCAGAGCTGCCACGAGATTTCGCCCATTATCGCATACCACCAGGCCTGGCTTGAGGCCCACCGGCAGAAACCACTCGTCGGTCTGTTGTTCAATACCCCGCCACAACTCCTTTGCGCTGTGGGGCCTGTCCCCCAAACATATGAGTTTCAGAATGGCCTGCTGACGTTTACCCCGGGCTGTGCTGAAGTTGGTGGTGAAGGTGTGTGGCTGACCGGATGAGCTGGTGGAAGCAGTGGAGGAGGAAGCCGAGTAGGAGGAGGAGGCTACAGGAGGCAGAGAATGATGCCCTGCGATCCTAGGGGGCGGAAGGACGTGCGCCAAGGAACTGTCCGCCGGGGGCCCAGCCGCCACTACATTCATCCAGTGTGCAGTTAGTGAGATATAGCGTCCCTGGCCGTGCTTACTGGTCCACGTATCTGTGGTTAGGTGGACCTTGCCACAAATGGCGTTGCGCAGTGCACACTTGATTTTATCGGACACTTGCATGTGCAGGGAAGGCACGGCTGTCTTGGAGAAGTAGTGGCGGCTGGGAACCACATACTGCGGGACAGCCATGGCCATCAGCTGTTTGAAGCTGTCTGTGTCCACCAGCCGGAATGACAGCATTTCAAAGGCCAGCAGTTTAGAAATGCTGGCGTTCAGGCCAAGGGCTCGAGGGTGACTCGGGGGGAATTTGCGCTTCCTCTCTAAGGTTTGAGATATTGAGAGCTGAACGCTGCTGTGTGATATAGTGGAGACGCTAGTTGACGGTGGCGGTGGTGGTGGTGTCGGTGGCACATCCTCTGTTTGCTGCTCGGCAGGTGGCAACATTCCTCTCGAGGCGGAAGCCGAGGCAGCAGCGGTAGAGGGAGCAGGGGGAGCCTCAGCGAGTGCCTGGTTTTTAAGGTGTGTACCCCACTGCAGTTCATGCTTTGCATGTAGATGCCTGGTCATGCAGGTTGTGCTGAGGTTCAGAACGTTAATGCCTCGCCTCAGGCTCTGATGGCAGAGCGTGCAAGTCACTCGGGTCTTGTCGGTAGGACATTGTTTAAAGAAGTGCCATGCCAGGGAACTCTTTGAAGCTGCCTTTGTGGGGCTGGGTCCCTGTTGGCGATGTCCAGTAGCAGGCGAACTCTGGGGGCGGCGGCTCGTCTGCTTTGGCCCCCTGCTCCCTCTTTGGCTTCGCTGTTGTCTCGGTCTCACCACTACCTCTTCCTCTGAACTGTGAAAGTCATCGCCACGACCTTCAGTCCATGTGGGGTCTAAGACCTCATCGTCCTCTGCATCGTCTTCCACCCAGTCTCCCTCCCTGACCTCCTCCTGTTCAGTCTGCACACTGCAAAAAGACGCGGCAGTGGGCACCTGTGTTTCGTCATCATCAGAGAGTCGGTGACTCTGCTGTGGTGGTATTCCCATGTCCTCTTCATCTGGAGACATAAGTGGTTGTGCGTCAGTGCATGGTATGTCTTCCTCCACTGGGGAAGGGCTAGGTGGACGCCCCTGGGAAACCCTGGAAGCAGAGTCTTCAAACAGAAGAAGAGACTGCTGCATAACTTGTGGCTCAGACCGTTTCCCTGATATGCTTGGGGGTGATGTGACAGACTGATGGGCTTGGTTTTCAGGTGCCACCTGTGCGCTTTCCGCAGAAGACTGGGTGGAAGACCATGTGGTGAACGTGCTGGAAGCACTGTCGGCCACCCAATCGATTAATGCCTGTACCTGCTCAGGCCTTGCCATCCTAAGAGCGGCATTGGGCCCCACGAGATATTGCGGTACATTCTGCCGGCTAGTTGAGGGAGTTCGTTCCCTACTGTGTGCGCCTGGGGCCGAACGGCCACGTCCTCTACCAGCAACAGAGGCTCCACGGACACCACCACGACCGCGTCCTCGTCCCTTAATAGTATTTTTCTTCATTGTTGCGATTCAACTCGCACCACAATGAAATATATTATTTTTTATAAGCAAAATCCCCTCACTGGAATACTTTCAGTCTTTTGACTGTATGGATTACAGATGGAATGACTGTTATATGTGAGTACCGCTTTCTTTGACAGATTCTAGTATGGGTACATATATGTTTTCCCAACCCCAGCACATTAGTTTGCTAATTCCAGATGTATGAAAGGCAGGCCTAACTGTATCTAGTATATTGAACGCCAGATAAACTAACTTGGCCTTTTTTAAATAAAAAAAATTCCCTCACTGGAATACTTTCAGTCTTTTGACTGTATGGATTACAGATGGAATGACTGTTATATGTGAGTACCGCTTTCTTTGACAGATTCTAGTATGGGTACATATATGTTTTCCCAACCCCAGCACATTAGTTTGCTAATTCCAGATGTATGAAACGCAGGCCTAACTGTATCTAGTATATTGAACGCCAGATAAACTAACTTGGCCTTTTTTAAATAAAAAAAATTCCCTCACTGGAATACTTTCAGTCTTTTGACTGTATGGATTACAGATGGAATGACTGTTATATGTGAGTACCGCTTTCTTTGACAGATTCTAGTATGGGTACATATATGTTTTCCCAACCCCAGCACATTAGTTTGCTAATTCCAGATGTATGAAACGCAGGCCTAACTGTATCTAGTATATTGAACGCCAGATAAACTAACTTGGCCTTTTTTAAATAAAAAAAAAATTCCCTCACTGGAATACTTTCAGTCTTTTGACTGTATGGATTACAGATGGAATGACTGTTATATGTGAGTACCGCTTTCTTTGACAGATTCTAGTATGGGTACATATATGTTTTCCCAACCCCAGCACATTAGTTTGCTAATTCCAGATGTATGAAACGCAGGCCTAACTGTATCTAGTATATTGAACGCCAGATAAACTAACTTGGCCTTTTTTAAATAAAAAAAATTCCCTCACTGGAATACTTTCAGTCTTTTGACTGTATGGATTACAGATGGAATGACTGTTATATGTGAGTACCGCTTTCTTTGACAGATTCTAGTATGGGTACATATATGTTTTCCCAACCCCAGCACATTAGTTTGCTAATTCCAGATGTATGAAACGCAGGCCTAACTGTATCTAGTATATTGAACGCCAGATAAACTAACTTGGCCTTTTTTAAATGAAAAAAAAATTCCCTCACTGGAATACTTTCAGTCTTTTGACTGTATGGATTACAGATGGAATGACTGTTATATGTGAGTACCGCTTTCTTTGACAGATTCTAGTATGGGTACATATATGTTTTCCCAACCCCAGCACATTAGTTTGCTAATTTCAGATGTATGAAACGCAGGCCTAACTGTATCTAGTATATTGAACGCCAGATAAACTAACTTGGCCTTTTTTAAATAAAAAAAATTCCCTCACTGGAATACTTTCAGTCTTTTGACTGTATGGATTACAGATGGAATGACTGTTATATGTGAGTACCGCTTTCTTTGACAGATTCTAGTATGGGTACATATATGTTTTCCCAACCCCAGCACATTAGTTTGCTGATTCCAGATGTATGAAACGCAGGCCTAACTGTATCTAGTATATTGAACGCCAGATAAACTAACTTGGCCTTTTTTAAATAAAAAAAAAATTCCCTCACTGGAATACTTTATGGCTTTTCACTGTATGGATTACAGGTGGACTGGTATTAGTAGGGGTGACACAAGCACACCCAAGTCCCTGATGTAGGATTTCTATGGCACAGACCACTATTACAAGTGATTAATGGACGTTGGGAGAGATTGTGCTGCAGCACTAGTCCCAAGATGGCCGCCGCCTATCAGCCCAGTAACATGTGCCACAAAATGGTCTGCACAACCTTTAAAAAAAATAGCCTTGGACTGTGCTGCTAAATCGCTATTGGTCTGAATCCCAGGTGTAGATGTCTGACTTGTTTGGAGCTTTGGAATGCACACTGTGGCAGCTTCTGCTGCAGCACTACAAGTCGCAAAATGGCGGCCGGCGGTCAGCCCAGGTACATGTGGATGGAAAAATCACTCTGGCCACTCTAAAAATAGCCAATCCCTATCAAAAAAGCAGCTCAGCTGCAGTTGTTCAGATGAATCACAGGTGGAGGAGAGAATTTTGCTTCCAGTTATTCAATTATCCCTGCCTATTCTCGCCCTAGCATCAGCTGCGTCTATCCCTGTTCTATTCACATCGGGAGTGAGCACGTCCCCACGTGCGCACAAGCTTATAAGAGGCTGAGTCACATGCTGCACTTGGCCAATCACAGCCTTGCCAATAGTAGGCATGGCTGCGATGGCATCTTAGGGCAAGTAGTATGATGCATGTTGATTGGCTGCTTTGCAGCCTTTCAAAATGCGCCAAAATACATGCCGAACGACGAACCCGAACCCGAACTTTTACGAAAAAGTTCGGGTTCGGGTCCGTGTCACGAACACCCCAAAATTCGGTACGGACCCGAACTATGCTCGAACTGTTCGCTCAACACTACTTAGGACATGTCATCAATGTTAGATAGATGCAGGTCCTGGTTCTGATACTTGGTTCTATCTCCAGAATGGGATGCCTGAAGTGAACAGAGAGCAACCGAGCACGTGCAGCCTCCTTCCACTCACCACTATGGGAGTTCCAAAAAATAGCTAAGCTCTGGCTTGCCTTTCTCCAGCAGTCCTATAGCGGTGAATGGAGAGGTGGCTATGCTTCCATTCCCCGCTATAGGACTTCTGAAAATAGCTGAGCACTCTCTCTCGTCTATTTTCACATCGCTCATAGTGATAAATGGAGAGCAGGTGGTGAATGTGCGAGGTGCTCTTCTTCACTTCAGCGGTCCCTTTCACTAGATAAGTGCCACCTCTAGGACCTACTCCTATCTCACATGGAGAGCATATCCTAGCTATATGCCATCAATGACCAAGATGAAAAATTAAGTAAGATGTCGCACTAAGAACACTCAAACGACACCAGGTGCTCCTGTAAATTGAGGCCACTCACTCAATATAGAAAAGCATATACGTATATAGGTGAACAGGGCACTCAAGGATAGCTGCGACCGTGTATTTTAAGCAAAGATGAGCTTTATTGATAATATAAATATATTTGATGCATAAAACAATCAAGAATGCAGTAGAATAAATAGGTTATTAACAAATAAATATAATGAATATTCGACAGAGCAAAGGCTATTATTCGATTAATCAACAAATATTCAATAGTCCAATATTGTAAATCTTGGATCCAATGATTGTGAACATCCAAAGACTTGTTTGCAATAAGTCTATTCGTTTTTTACTTTCATATTGAGACAACAGTCATATGCTTTGCAGTTATTCAAATAGTCGCGGCGGCGTCCCGCCAAAGCGACGTGAATGGCAGCAACTCACTGCTGAAAAGCTTGCAAGCGAATTAAGTCCATTACCTTTGTATCGACCAAGTGTTTGTCCGAAATAATCACAAGAGCCTTCAAGTGTACTTACTCCCAGGATCTGCCTTTAGATATTTGTAGCAGTATTCAATCAGGAGATTAAAGCCGGCTCTCTGTTCGGTTATGGTCGATTTAATGGTAAGGTAGGTTTTTCAGTACAAAGATGGGGTGTAGCACCAGACGCGTTTCGGTGTCCAACCCCTTCCTCAGTGGTACCACTGCTAAACAAGATGAGCCAAACCCTTTAAGGCGGTTGTCTAGTATTTTTTAAATTGATGGCCTATCCTCAGGTTAGGCCATGAATATCAGATCAGCAAGTGTCTGCAACTCTGCACCCACCAGCTATTTGAGAGTTTGGGCAGTGGAACTATTCAACTCCATCCATTGTTTTGTAGACACATCTGGTTACTGCAGCACTGCTACCGTTCGGTGAATTTCCTATTCTGAAGTTAGGCCATCATTATCAAAATACTGGACAACCCCCCTAATTCGAGCTGTACACTAAATCTGTATGCAATGATCTCCCAGTGACAGCTGAATGTAGCCATCATGATGTCATGGCAAGAAGGAGGATTTGTTGAGTACCTCAACCCGCAGAGATTTTTTTAAACCCAGAGAGAAAGAAAAATAATAAGCAGTACTAATTTAAACAGTATCTCAAATTTAATATGAGAAAAGCATTTAATACATAAATTACATACATAAAAATATAATTTTGGAGACCAAAGTCCCACAAAGCCATACTAATTAAACAGGAAAACATGTTAATTAAAAAGATATGGAAGTGAAAACAGAATAGTGCTAAACAAGCATCTGTACCAGTGGACAATGCTAATGTAAATATGTAGACACTGTTTAATGTAATATCTATTGAAGCCCTGCGATTATAGACTATATTTATGAAATGGTAACTTAATTTACTGCCTGCCAAGATGAGGATATTTGGGATCTTCAGACATCAGTGGCATCTAATTTTCAGGCTCCATAGCATGCTTGCAAACCAGGACAGTAAAATAAACCAGCTTAAGCCAATCTTGACCCTGCTGCTGCAGAGGTGAAGCAAATTAAGACACCCTATGCACCCCAGAATAGTGGACACTACAACTATGGTAACCAAAGTACAGATATTAGCCAGAGATCCCTATCACATATATTTTATCCAGAGCAATCGAAGGGCCAATGACATATTTATATGCTACTGTTGGATGTACTACAAATTAAATCATGCACATAGTAAAGAGAGACTCTTGTTAAGTTCAATCTTGCCTAGTCTCTGTGTCTCTTAACACCACATGCCTGCCATTGCATTTCTATCATGTGCCCTGCCTAGTATCCAAATGGAAATGACCAACATAGGATCCCCCAACTACCATTAGACAGGGAGCCCACCGTTACAGGGAGTGCCTCGATGGAACACAGGGTCACCCTCCTTCACTGCACCTGTCCCATGGAGCACACTTTGACACCTCCTAATCATGACTACTTTTACTCTCATCCACTGCTCCGACTCCTCAGACGATTGCTGCATTATCAGTTGGTGGTGTGTCCTTCTCTGTGCCTTAATAGTATGTTTCTGTTGGAAAGTAGTTAGTCCTTGCCAGAGTACTATTACTGTGAAGTGATGGACTTAGGAACAGTGCCATCACTTTCTGTTGCCGACTGTGTTACACAACTAGTATTTACCTCTAATAACTGGTGTATAAAATTGTTATTATTCCTTTATGCAGTAAAATGCTGAAAACAGGTGGAGTGCTAAGTGGAGAGATAAAGGGAAAGGGCTCACTCCTTCACCCCATCAGCTCCCACTATACAATTAAGGGGTACTGAGGGCTTGTCATGGCAGCTTGGGACCTAAAAATTTCAGGGCCTAATAGGCATTATGTAAAATGTACTATACAGCATTTGATACACTATAATACAAAAGTATTATATGGGTGATCATAGGATCACAGGTTCAAGTCAATACCTGGAGTGAGAAAGGGGAATGTGGTGGCCATAACCCCTTGCTCACAGTTTGGTCCTCCGTAAACAGTTTATGAACCTATGCCAGTGAGTCTTGTGAAGTGTGGCATGTTGCCCCATCTTGTTGAAAAAAGCAGGACAATTTTTTCTCCTGGCATTAGTTGGTTGGAAAACTGTTACAAAATGTCCGGGTAAATTGCATTATTCACAGTTGATTTAAAGAAAATTATTCTGATTAGTTGTTATGGACAACTAAGCCAGATTTAGTATGAGGCGGCCTACTTTTTCGTGGGCCACCCTGTATATATATATAGCGACGTACCTGCTGGGTTTTTAAATGAGCACCAAGATCTTATGAATTCCTAATAAAGATATGTTTGTTTTAAATCTGACTTACAATTAGAGTAAACAAGAAATGAGTAATATTAGCAGAATAGGCGGAAAGTTTGAATTAGAAGCAAATACTTTTATTTATTTTATTTACATAAAGTTACCAATAACATATGTGAAAATTATTTTCCATGCCATTGGGTATCTATAGACTTTCAGGAATGTTGTAACTAACTAAGGCCTCCTTTTTAAAAAAAATTGGTGGTTGTCACGTTTTTTTTTTTTTTTTGTGGCATATTTTCTAGATTTTTTTAAAATATATACTTAACCCCTTCCTGACATATGATGTAATAGTACGTCATGGCGGCAGGTGCGTTCCCGCATTTTGACGTACTATTACGTCATGTTGATCAGGCGGGCACCGGAGCGGTGCGCGCCCGATCACTGCAGGGGCCCGGCAGTCCCTGGTAGTCGGGCACCTGCTGTATCCGCCGGCATCGGCCGATGCTGGTGGATTAACCTCTTCTATGCCGCGATCAGCGCTGACCGCGGCATAGAAGGGATATGCGGCAGGTGAGGGAGCCCATCGGGTCCCCACGCTGCTGTGGCGGGGACGCGAAGGGTGAGAAGGCAGCCCTATGCCGTGCAGAGGCTACCCAATGCATTGCATGGTATCGGGACCTGCCTCTACGGGTGCCCAGGAGATCCGGCCTCAGGCTTGGTCTCCTAGACAACCTGTTAGTGTATTACTCAGTGCAATACACTAACAGGCAATGCTGATAGACGTAAGTATTGCAGCGCTCACCTGTGTATCTCTTTGGGAGGCACGGACAAATGGCCCAGACACGGTCATGTAGAAATTGCAAAAAAGTTGTCCAGCTTCCCATCAAAAGATTATTTTATTAATTCAACGTAAAATCCAGACATCCAATACAGTATAAAATGTCTATGCTGTTCCGACCCCAATATTGTGTATTGTAATGCATTGCAGCGGGGATCAGATCCCCAAAAGTAAAGTCCCAGAGTGGGACAGAAATAAAGTAAAACAAAAAGTCAAAAAGAGTTTTTAATAAAAAATAAATATAACGTTTCAAGTATATTGACATATAGACTTATAAAAAAAAGAAAACACACACATATTAGGTATCGCCGCTTCTGTAACGACCGGCTCTATAAATATATCACATGATCCACTCCGTCCAATGAACACCGTAAAAATAAAAAATAAAAACTGTTTAAAAAAAAAACATTTTTGTCACCTTACATCACAAAAAGTGCAACACCAATCGATCAAAAAGGTGTATGCCCCCCAAAATGGTACCAATAAAACCGTCACCTTATCCTGCAAAAATAGACCCTACATAAGACAATCGCCCAAACAAAAATATATATATAGCTCTCAGAACATGGAGACAGTAAAATTCTAATATTTTTTTTGGTTTCAAAAATGTAATTATTCTGTTCAAGTAAAATAAATAAAAAAAAGTATACATATTAAGTATTGCCGCATCCGTAACAACCAGCTCTAAAACATAACATACTTAACCTCTCAGGTCAACACAGTAAAAAAATAATAATACATCACAAAAATTGCAACACCAAGCAATCAAAAAGGCGAATGCCCACAAAAATGGTACCAATAAAACCATCACCTCATCCCGAAAAAAAAGAGTCCCTAGTAATACAATCGACCAAAAAAATAAAAATAAATATGACTCTGTTAGATATCGCCATGTCCGTAACAACCTTCTCTATAAAAATATCACATGACCTAACTCCACAGGTCAACACATTAAAAAAAAAAACAGTGCCAAAAAAGCCTTTTTTTGTCACCTAACATCTTTTAAAGTGCAACACCAAGTGATCAAAAAGGCGTATGCCCCATAATAGAACCAATCAAACCATCATCTCATCCCGCAATAAATGAGACCCTACATAAGACGATCACCCATTATATAGAGACACTAAAACATGATTTTTTGTTTTAAGAAAGTTAACATATTAGGTATTGTCACGTCCGTAACAACCTGCTCTATAAATATATCACGTGACCTAACCCCTTAGGTGAACGCTGTAAAAAAAAAAAAAAAAAAACTGTGCCAAAACAACATTTTTTTTTGGTCACCTTGCCTTATAAAGTGTAATAATTAGAGTTGAGCGGACACCTGGATGTTCGGGTTCGACGGGTTCGGCCGAACTTCAGAAAAAAGTTCGATTTCGGGACCCGAACTTGACCCCGAACCCCGTTGAAGTCAATGGGGACCCAAACTTTGAGCACTAAAATGGCTGTAAAAATGGCATGGAAAGAGCTAGAGGGCTGCAAATGGAATCAAAATGTGGCAAAGAGCATAGCAAGTGCTCTGCAAACAAATGTGGATAGGGAAATGACTTTAATTAACATAAAATACGTAAAAATAAAAAATAATAATCTTGATCTAGGAGGACGAGGTCCATATGGAGTAGGAGGTTGAGGAGGCAGTGGATGTGGCGGTGTAGGTAGAAGCAGCGGTGGAGGAGGAGGAGGCAGCCTACACTGCTTTTTGGTTTTACATTTATTTATATTTTTTTAAATTAGGATACACCCCAAAACATTGGGAAATATAACCTGTGATAACCCCCTCGAGTCGTGCTAAACACATGTTCAGACAATACACTGGCTGCAGGGCAGGCCAGCACCTCCAAGGCCTAAAGGGCAAGCTCAGGCCATGTGCCCAATTTGGAGAACCAGAAGTTGCAGGGGCTGACCCCTGTCAGTCAGTTCATGTAGGCGTGTGCACACTTACTGCCCCACCATGTCGCACGTCCCCGTGATGTTCACGATCCAATTTGATATCTGCTCTATCAACTTTCGATGTTCTTTTATGCGCCTACCATGGTGATCACGGGTGGCGGGGAATCAGGGTTCCACGCTGGCGAGTAAGCGTGAGAAAAAAAGACCACATCCAAGGGAGGAATTTTTTTTTCAAATTTAAATTATAGAGCCGCCACTACATTTACCCAGTGTGCAGTTAGGGAGATATAGCGTCCCTGGCCGTGCTTACTGATCCACGTATCTGTGGTTGGGTGGACCTTGCCACAGATGGCGTTGCGCAGTGCACACTTGATTTTATCCGATACTTGGTTGTGCAGGGAGGGCACGGCTCTCCTGGAGAAGTAGTGGCGGCTGGGAACGACGTACTGTGGGACAGCAAGTGACATGAGCTGTTTGAAGCTGTCTGTCTCCACCAGCCTGAATGACAGCATTTCAAAGGCCAGTAGTTTAGAAATGCTGGCATTCATGGCCAGGGATCGAGGGTGGCTAGGTGGGAATTTGCGCTTTCTCTCTAAGGTTTGTGAGATGGAGAGCTGAACGCTTCCGTGTGACATGGTGGAGATGCTTGGTGACGGAGGAGGTGTTGTTGGTGGCACATCCTCTGTTTGCTGGGGCGACAGGTGCCAACATTCCTCCAGAGGAAGAGGAAGAGGTCGAGGCAGCAGCAGAAGAGGGAGCAGGAGGGGCCTGAGCCCTTTCTTGGTTTTGAAGTTGCTTATTCCACTGCAGCCCGTGTCTCGCATGCATATGCCTGGTCATGCAGGTTGTGCTAAGGTTCAGAACATTAATGCCTCGTTTCAGGCTCTGATGGCACAGCGTGCAAACCACTCACATCTTGTCGTCAGCACATTGTGTGAAGAAGTGCCATGCCAGGGAACACCTTGAAGCTGCCTTTGGTGTGTTCGGTCCCTGTTGATGGTGGCCAGTAGCAGGCGAACTGTTTTGGCGATGGCTGCTCTGCTTTTGCACCCTGCTCCCGCTTTTGCTACGCTGTTGGCTCGGTCTCACCACTGCCTCTTGCTCCGAACTCTGAAAGTCAGTGGCACGACCTTCATTCCATGTGGGGTCTAGGACCTCATCGTCCCCTGCATCGTCTTCCACCCAGTCTTCCTCCCTGACCTCCTTTTCGGTCTGCACACTGCAGAAAGACGCAGCAGTTGGCACCTGTGTTTCATCATCATCAGAGACGTGCTGAGGTGGTATTCCCATGTCCTCATCAGGAAACATAAGTGGTTGTGCGTCAGTGCATTCTATGTCTTCCACCCCTGGGGAAGGGCTAGATGGATGCCCTTGGGAAACCCTGCCAGCAGAGTCTTCAAACAGCATAAGAGACTGCTGCATAACTTGAGGCTCAGACAGGTTCCCCGATATGCACAAGGGGTGATGTGACAGACTGATCGGCATGGGTTTCAGGCGCCACCTGTGCGCTTTCTGCCGAAGACTAGGTGGGAGATAAGGTGAACGTGCTGGATCCACTGTCGGCCACCCAATTGACTAGCGCCTGTACTTGCTAAGGCCTTACCATCCTTAGAACGGCATTAGGCCCGACCAAATATCGCTGTAGATTCTGGCGGCTACTGGGACCAGAGGTAGTAGGTTCAGTAGGACGTGTAGCTGTGGCAGAATGGCCACGTCCTCTCCCTGCACCAGAGGCTCCACCAACACCACGACCATGACCGCATCCCTTATTAGATGTTTGCCTCATAGTTAGCATTCAGAAAGCAAAGTAAAAAGTGGTTAAGTATGTTAAAAATAATTAACCGCCAATATAAACCCTGATGTAGGGTATTGCACTCTATTTTTTTTTTTAACTCTTTATGTATTTAAAAGTTTCTATCATATCCCTTCTGTCTCGTCTTTCTTCCAAGCTATACATGTTAAGGTCCTTTAATCTTTCCTGGTAAGTTTTATCCTGCAATCCATGTACTAGTTTAGTAGCTCTTCTCTGAACTCTCTCCAAAGTATCAATATCCTTCTGGAGATATGGTCTCCAGTACTGTGGACAATACTCAAAATGAGGTCTCACTAGTGCTCTGTAGAGCGGCATGAGCACCTCCCTCTTTCTACTGGTAATTCCTCTCCCTATACACCCAAGCATTCTGCTAGCATTTCCTGCTGCTCTATGACATTGTCTGCCTACCTTTAAATCTTCTGAAATAATGACTCCTAAATCCCTTAACTCAGATACTGAGGTTAGGACTGTATCACTGATTTTATATTCTGCTCTTGGGTTTTTACGCCCCAGGTGCATTATCTTGCACTTATCAACATTAAATTTTAGTTGCCAGATTTTTGACCATTCCTCTAGTTTTCCTAAATCCTTTTCCATTTGGTGTATCCCTCCAGGAATATCAACCCTGTTACAAATATTTGCGTCATCAGCAAAAAGACACACCTTGCCATCGAGGCCTTCTGCAATTTTGCTGATAAAGATATTAAACAATATGGGTCCCAGAACAGATCCCTGAGGTACCCCACTGGTAACAAGACCTTGGTCTGAATATACTCAATTGACTACAACCCTCTGTTGTCTGTACCTCAGCCACTGCCTAAACCATTTAACAATATTGGAGTCCAAGCCCAAAGACTGCAATTTATTGATTAGCCTTCTATGTGGGACAGTATCAAAAGCCTGACTAAAGTCTAGATAAGCGATGCCTACTGCACCTCCGCCATCTATTATTTTATTCACCCAATCAAAAAAATCAATAAGGTTAGTTTGACATGATCTCCCTGAAGTAAACCCATGCTGTTTTTCATCTTTCAATCCATGGGATTTTAGAGTTTCCACAATCCTCTCCTTAAGTATGGTTTCCATTAATTTCCCCACTATTGATGTCAGGCTTACTGGCCTATAGTTGCCCGATTCCTCCCTACTACCTTTCTTGTGAATGAGCACAACATTTGCTAATTTCCAATCTTCTGGGACGACTCCTGTTACCAGTGATTGGTTAATTAAATCTGTTAATGGTTTTGCTAGTACACCGCTAAGCTCTTTTAATAGCTTTGGGTGTATCCCATCAGGCCCCTGTGACTTATTTGTATTAATTTTAGACAGCTGACTTAGAACCTCTTCCTCTGTAAAGACACATGCATCAAAAGATGCATTAGTCTTCCTTCCTAACTGAGGTAGTTTTCCTTCATTTTCCTTCATTGGATACGTAGCGACAACTAACCAAATCTTGGAAGATTCACTCATCTTTAGTTGACACTATATAAATAAAGATTATTACTAGTATCATTTTATGCTGCAGTGATAAAACCTGCAGCAATCCCTCCAGCAATGTCACCACAAAAAGCAGCCTATTTTGAACTTCAAAGCAACCACATGTGACCTTACCTTTAGTTCAATTCCGGTAATACAGTAGGTCTATGGGCCCTACTTTAATCCCCGAATAGTCCAACCTTAGGCCTCATGCACACGGCTGTTGTTTTGGTCTGCATCCGAGCCGCAGTTTTGGCGGCTCGGATGCGGACCCATTCATTTTAATGGGGCCGCAAAAGATGCGGACAGCACTCCGTGTGCTGTTCGCATCTGTTGCGCCGTTCTGCGGCACCGCAAAAAAAATATAACATGTCCTATTCTTGTCCGCGCTTTGCGGACAAGAATAGGCAGTTATATTAAAGGCTGTCCGTGCTGTTCCGAAAATTGTGGAACGCGTACGGACTCCATCCGTGTTTTGAGGATCCGATATTTGCGGACCGCAAAATACACCACGGTCATGTGCATGTAGCCTAAACCACATTTTCTTCAGGATTTTCTTAGTATTGTAAGGTTTATATATTTTGTGTTGTTGTCACAGGTATTATCTTTATCATGAAATTGTGACCTGATAGGGTGACTTGAGGACTAGAGTTAAAAAAAACAAAGGTGTAGGGTATAGGCAGGCTGCTTCAAGTTTTTGCATTCTTAATGCTAGTTAGTCTTGTAAATCTTCTCTAAGTGTTATCTAAAGATTGCAGTAAATTGGATACGTAGCGACAATTATACACAAACTAGTGTATAAAAAGTGTTTTTTCACATATCTAATTCCCAGCATACTTAGGATTTCCATTAAAGTCAATTACTCAAGACATTGAAACCCCGACAAGGAGTAGGCACGGGGCTCATATTTTCAATCATTTATACTCATTTATGCTCCAAATCCCATATCTTCCATTAGAAATATTTGTCTGAGACCAGAAGTGACCATGAGTCTTTGCCAAATTGCTAAACACATTCAGAATCAAACAGCTTTGCAGTCTTTTGCAAATAGAATGTCTTTTTGATTCAATCAGACATTTGCTTTTTTGTTTCCAAGATTGTATCCAAGCTATTATGTATCTCACTCAAAGTATAAATCAGGAACCTAAGAATGAAAAATGGTATTTTGTGCTGTGATCTGGCAGGAGTTTCTCGTTGGTTAGAATTTAACCTTGAAAACTGCTGGGAAAAAAGCTTGATACAAAGCATAAAAATAAGTAATGCATGAAAACTTTATGGGCTTAACTTCAGATGAAACCTAAATCTTATTATGAAGATGTGGCCTTTATTACTGACACCTCTATATCTGGGACCAAATAAACAGTATGGCTAATGGAGATGTTGCTGCAGGTACCTGCAAAAATAATGTTCTCTCACAACGTGCTCCTTTAAATGTCACACTGAACACGTAGACGTTGTTTCATCTAGTAGTACTCCTTCAACAAACTTTTATGTGAGGGGGTATGTGGACACCTTGACTGTTCTCAAAAACTATCAATTGAACATACTCTCAGTAATAAAACTAGAAGGAATCGATTCCTGCTAAGATCTCACAAAAGTTAAAGCTTTGCTCTACATTGTTTTCCAAGATGTCTCCATTGGAATTGGCCATGGACAAGTAATTGTAATGTTCACTGTAAAGTTCAAAGTACTATATTCAACCGAGGTGATCAACGTTGTAAGGTAGGTTCTAGAGATGCTGCCCAAATACAAAAAAATAGGTTGAGTATAAAGCAGAAAAGATAGAAACTGAGTAAAAGTATATAAGGTATGCCATCTAAGTTGTGCAAAATTACATTTCAGTAGAACCTATATTTTTGGGTTATGCTCTTGGTAATACTAATAGGGTTGGACTGTTGTTGATTAAAGAAGCTGTCCCATGAAAAATATTCTGCAGCTTTCAAACCATCACCTGGATCTGAATAGTTTTTTAATTGCATGTAATTAAAAATTTGAGGTTGGCATTGCAAACATTGTTATAAGGCTGCCATTATGGCACTGCTATAATTTTTATCCGCACTGGCATGGGAGTTTAACCAAGACTGGCTGAGAACTCATAAGCTTAACATTCAAAATTATTTCTTACTAGTGTTAAGCGAATCGAAGTTCAAGATGTAGACTTCAAACCGAATTTCAGGAAAATGTGATTCGCAGCGAAGCCGAATTTCTTCATGGTTACGGGTAATAAATACATTTTCCCTAAAATGGCGGTAAAAAAATTGCACGCGAAAAGTCGGCCATAGCCATCTTGATTTATGATCCCATGCAAACACTTGTGTGTGGTGATGTATGACGTCACCACACCCGCCAGTGTGATGATGTCATCATGCATCTTGCAAGATTTTGTGCTGGATCTTCAATCAAGATGGCCCCGGCCGACTCTTCGCGATCAAATGGATAAGATGAGTATTTTTTTTTTTTTTTTTACAGATTAACCCCTGACAGTGCTCAATTGTCATCTCAGATGTGCGATCAGCTATCGACATGGCATCTCAGGGGGTTCAATGACGGGGGACAGCACAAGTGCCGTTCCCCATCATTGCACACGCTACTCACAAGGAAATACGCTTTGTGCTAAAGTAATTCAAAATAATTTGTATGTGAAATTAGGCGAAACAGCTGAATTGAAGTTTTAAGGACTCTGCTCATCTCTAGTTCTTACTCTATATGTGAAAGAACTTCTCATGGACGCTTGTGCACATAGACTAACCTTACTTCCAATTTGGACACCACCGAGCACCATTTCACTTTCATAGCACCATCTTTTTGGACAGAATTAAACTGTCATTTATGTGGCTTTAGATGTTTAATACCTTCAAAGTCTGTTAATTTTTAGTTAGGTAAACCAGGCACAGAATTTAAAGTCTCCATAAATTAAAAGGCAGTCCCAGGCCCTCAAAGTTAGGTCATATAGAAGGAACATAAGAAAGTGATAACTAGGGTTGAGAGAACACCTGGAAGTTCGGGTTCGGCCGAACTCGCCGCAAAGTTCAGGTTCGGGACCCGAACTTGACCCCGAACCTGAATCCCATTGAAGTCAATGGCGATCCGAACTTTGGAGCACTAAAATGGCTCTAAAAGGTCATAGAAAGGGCTAGAGGGCTGTAAAAGGAAGCAAAATAACGTAAAAACAGGACAATTGCCCTGCAAGCAAATGTGGATAGGGAAATTAATTAAAATAACATAGAATTTAAGTTGGTGGAGTACTCGAAACAGCGCAGTGCGGCACACACATCCCGCATGGAGGCGCACTCGTTGGTGGTGAAGTGGTGCTGTTCCGCAGAGCAACTCACCCGTGTGTGCTGCAGGTGAAACTCCACTATCGCCTGCTGCTGCTCGCATATTCTCTCCAGCATATGCAAGGTGAAATTCCACCTTGTAGGCATGTCGCATATGAGGCAGTGAGTGGGAAGGCCGAAGTTACGCTGCAGTGCAGACAGGTGAGCAGCAGCAGGGTGAGAACACCGAAGCGCGCACAGAAGTACCGCACTTTCTGCAGCAGCTATGACATATCGGGGAAATATTTCAGGAACCTCTGCACCATTAAATTCAGCACATGCTCCAGGCAAGGGATGTGCGTCAAACCGGCTAGGCCCAGAGCTGCTACGAGATTTCGCCCATTATCGCACACCACCAGGCCGGGCTTGAGGCTCAGTGGCACCAACCACTCATCGGTCTGTTGTTCCATGCCCATCCACAGCTCCTGCATGGTGTGGGGTTATTCCCCTAAACAGATGAGTTTCAAAACAGCCTGCTTTCATTTTTCCCTGGCTGTGCTAAAGTTGGTGGTGAAGGTGTTACGCTGACCAGATGAGGAGGCGGAAGAGGAGGAAGCGGAGTAGGAGGAAGAGGCAACAGGAGGCAAAGAGAAATGTCCTGCAATCCTTGGTGGCGGAAGGACATGTGCCAAATTGCTATCAGCCTCAATCCCAGCCACCACTGCATTCATTCAGTGTGCAGTTAGGGAGATATAACATCTCTGCCCGTGCTAACTAGTCCACGTATCAGTGTTTATGTGGACCTTGCCACAGATGGCGTTGCGCAGTGCACACCTAATTTTGTCCGCCACTTGGTTGTGTAGGGCGGGCATGGCTTGCCTGGAAAAGTAGTGGCGGCTGGGAACCACATACTGTGGGACAGCCACCGCCATACGTTTTTTAAAAGTCTCCGTCTCCACCAGACGGAATGACAGCATTTCAAAGGCCAGGAATTTTGAAATGCTGGCATTCAGGGCCAGGGATCTCAGGTGGGTAGGGGGGTACTTTCTCTTTCTCTCCAGTGTTTGGGAGACGGACAGCTGAATGCTTCCATGGGATATTGTGGAGATGCTTGGTGACGGTGACGGAAGTGGTGGCGTTGCTGCCACATCCTTTGTTTGCGGGGTGGCAGGTGCCACTGTCACTCCAGAGGGGGAGGAAGAGGCTGAGACTGCAGCAGAAGAGGGACCAGGAGGAGCCTGAAATTTTTTGTGGTTTTTGAGGTGTGTTCTCCACTGCAGCTCGTGCTTTGCATTTCGCCAAACTGCTCAACACTAGTGATAACCACTCTATACACAAATTTCTGATTTACTTTTTCCAGTATTGAATGTGCTCGACTACACTATGGTTCTGGTGGAGCATTGCTTAGGGATTAAGAAAAAACATCTCCCTAGACAGAGATGTTATGTGTGAAAAATAATATAGTAATCTTACACATGAGGCTGGGTTCATATTTACATACGGTATTTAGACTTCATTTGACCTGCTTCCATTTGTTTTCATCTACCGCGCCATTCTGTGTAGCAAAAAAATATGGAAAAAATAAAAGATTAATCTTTTGGATACTGACTTATTGGAGTGAATATACCTTCCAATACCAGTTTTGTTTTCCTAGATGTATACCCCTTGAAAGACCACCAAAGTGCTAAACACAATGTGAACCCAGGCTTAGATTTTCAGACCTAGAATATTATTGGCCAATCATTAGCCCATCAATATTAGATTGTCAGTCAGACTACCATCACTCTCACTGATCAGCTGAAGCCATGGTTATCCATTACGTTTTGCATTCCATTTATTGTTTACCATGCCCCATACTTTTCCTACTGGCTAGACCTGGTATTACAGTTCTCTGTAACTTCCTCACATTCATGTGCTGTAATAAACTTACCTGTCCGGGCACGGCTGTGTCGGGAGAGACGCAATGCTGAGCCACGCCCCTTGGTGACATGATTGTCTCCTTAGTAACAGGATGCAATGCTCTGTTTCTCCCTGCAGCGGGTGTGTGCTGGGGGAGATGCAGTGAGCTGATTAGCTCAGCTGCTCTAGTACTTTGTACTAGTGTTTCTGACTAATGGAGTGCCGAGCCATAGACCTACTGTACTCTATTTAAATCCCATCCTGACCATATACCAGTGATATTCTTGTTGACTCACTAGCTTGGTCCTTTTTTCACTGTTCCTGCATTTGCGTACTGATTTATCTGTACTTCTTACCCCTACTTGTCTTCTGACCACTCTCTGTCTCTCGCTTGGTACTGCATAGACCGTCTGGTTCTGACCCATTGCTGTGCGACTCTGTTTTAATGTTTGTTGTCTGTTGGTGTTGGTCTACCTCTGCACTTATTTAGAGCAGGGACTGTCATCCAGTTGAGGTTCTGCCAAGTAGAGCTTATACTGCAAGTAGGTAGGAAAAGCGGGTGGGTTTTAGGTTAGGGCTCACTGTTCTTGTCTGTTCCTACCTACAGGCGTTACATGTACATTTAAAAAAACGATAGTGAGTACAGATACACATTAGTGTTGGGCGAGAATACTCAAATCGCCAATATTAATCGTGAATATCAGCACTTTGAGAATTTGCAAATATTTAGAATATAGTGATATATATTCGTAATTTTGAATATTCTACTTTGTTTTCATTAGTAACCTCCCTTCTTCCTTGTGGGCCAATGAGAAGGCTGCAATGTCTTTGTCTGAGCTTAGCAACATCCCTAGCAACCAATAGGAAAGTTGTCTACTCCTTACTATATAAGAACCTCCCCAGCAGCCATTTTTTGCAGTTTTTAAAAGCTCTGAGAGAGAGAGAGAGCAGTGTTATTGCTGTGCTCTGTGCTTTCCACAATACATTAGATAGGTAGATAGCTTATAATACAGATAGTTAGTAGGAGATCGTCAGTGTAGGTTATATCCTGATAGAGTGTAGCTGTTGCAGTGCAGTGTGTTAGGTAGTGGACGTGTTCCAAGATATTATGAAAAAAGGAACTTCTCCATATTAATAAACATGGGGACAGACCATCCATTGAGAGCAATCTTACTATTAAACAAAAAACAGCCATAAGAGAATTACGAGAGAATAACGACATTATCATTAAAATGTCCGACAAGGGCGGCGCGGTGGTTGTTTTAGATGCTGAAATGTATAGAGGTCAAATGATGGGCATTATATCTGACTCTTCCACCTATAGAAAATTAAGCTCAAACCCTACCACTAAATACCAGAAAGAATATCTGGATATCCTAATCAAAGGTAGAGACTTTTTTTCTCATAAAGAATTCTCTTATTTAAATATAGAGTCGTCTGTCATGCCCATCATACATGCCTTTCCACAAAATCCACAAAGGCGTCTGTCCCCCACCGCTCCGCCCCATAACTTCAGGTATCTGCTCCATGACTGAAAAACTGAGCCAGTGGCTTGACTCTGTGCTACAACCTTTAGTCAAACGGACACCTGGTTATATCATAGATACAGGAGATGTATTTAAAAACTTCTTTGATAAACAATGGTGTCCCAATTTCACCTGGATCACATCAGATGTTGTTACTTACTCCACTACAGGGGAAAGTGATACAAGATCCACTTACCCATTTCCCTGACAAATATATGGTACAACATTTGGGCTCTTCAATTTGTTTTGGTATTTGCTAGAGATGAAAATATTTCTTAAAATTTGATTCTGGTCCAATTTGGCCCAATCATCCTTCCAATTCTACTGGGGTCTGAACAAATTTAACCTGAATCTAAGCTGCTCTGATTGCCTGGAGAAGGCTCTCTCTTTTGTATCCCTCTTTTTGCAGAAAAGTATGAATTATTATAAAATATATGTATATAGTTAGTAAAGGCTAGAGATGAGCACATTTTTTAAAATTCAAATCCAATCTGATTAGACCAAATTGACAATCTAATTCAAATTGGGTCTGAAAATTGTGACCTAAATCAAAGTGCTCTGTTTGCCTGGAAAAATCTGTTCCTTGCTCCCCATTTTTATGACTTGCTCTCTTTCTCTCTACCAAATTTTACTGCTCCCTGTAATAGCAGATCGATGGGGTGCCGGGACTTGGACCCCTGCCGAATCTGATAATGATGACCTATTCTGAGGATAGATCATCATTATATTTACAAGGATAAGCCCTCTAAGTGACACTGTCTAATTGTCCAACTCCAAACATAGATGACTTTAAAGAGCCAGGACAAGAAGCAGTAAAATATATGGGGCGACTTCAAAAAATTATTTGCAGAAACCATTCACCCATTTTTTATTTTAAAAATGACATAGAATATTTATATATGGGCTGTTGATATTTGATAAAAATAATTTGTTGGAAGTGTCCCTTTAAAATTATAAGAAGCCTGCTCCAAGCCGGAGCCTGCTAAGCAAAGCATGAGTCTTTGGTAGTGTTCCAAAAATGCTTCTGAATTCCTCATATGGCGACAGGAATAAACTGTGGATAATGGGATACTTGTTAGCATTGTTAGAAAAAGAAGAATAACATTAATATCTTGTAAACAGAATGAAAGTCATGGACACAGGTGATCAATCTCTGGTAGAATGCAGTTAATGCCGGGGTGCAGATGGTCCTCTATTTGAAAACATAATTGACTTTGCATTCAGAAGCTTTGTAAGCAAACATAACCTGAAGAAGAAGAGCTGGAAGCAGAAAAGAAAGCTAGCCAGCATAAACAGCGGTAATCAGACTTTTTAATTTTTATTCAATATTGGAATTAGATAGGCGATGAAGGTTAAAGGGATAGCAAATAAAGGAGGGTGAAGTAACTTTTATAGCATAGTATAGTATACAATTGCAGAAATGGATTATAAAGTCCATATAAAGTATGTTGTAGTACAGTCCTGATCAAAAGTTTAAGACCACTTGAAAAATGGCAAAAAATCATATTTTGCATGGCTGGATCTTAACAAGGTTCCAACTAGAGCTTCAACATGCAACAAGAAGAAATGGGAGTGAGACAAAACATTTTTTGAGCATTCAATTTAATGAAAACAACGAATAAACTGAAACAGGCTGTTTTTCAGCTGATCAAAAGTTTAGGACCACACCTCCCAAAAAAAACTAAACCCCCCCAAAACAGAAATCCAACTTCCAAACATGAATTTAGTAATGAGTAGCTTCGCTGTTATTGTTTATCACTTCAAAAATTTGTTTCGGCATGCTTGATGCAAGCGTTTCCATGAGGTGAGTGGGAACATTTCTCCAAGTGGTGAAGACAGCCGCACGAAGGCCATCTACTGTCTGGAACTGTTTGTAAACTTCCCTTGCTATCCTTTCCCAAAGGTTCTCAATTGGATTTAGATCAGGGGAACACGCAGGATGGGCCAAAAGAGTGATGTTATTCTCCTGGAAGAAGTCCCTTGTCCTGCGGGCATTGTGTACTGTAGCGTTGTCCTGTTGAAAAACCCAGTCGTTACCACACAGACGAGGGCCCTCAGTCATGAGGAATGCTCTCTGCAACATCTGGACATAGCCAGCGGCCGTTTGACGCCCCTGCACTTCCTGAAGCTCCATTGTTCCACTGAAGGAAAAAGCACCCCAGACCATTATGGCGCCCCATCCACTGTGGCGCGTAGAAAACATCTCAGGTGGGATCTGCTTGTCATGCCAGTAACGTTGGAAACCATCAGGACCGTTAAGGTAAAAGAAATTCTCATCAGAGACTAAAACTTTCTTCCACCTTTTAATGTCTCATGTTTGGTGCTCTCTTGCAAAGTCCAAACGAGCAGTTCTGTGGCGTTCAAGGAGACGAGGTCTTTGAAGATGTTTTTTGTTTTTGAAGCCCTTCAGTCTCAGATGCCGTCTGATGGTTATGGGGCTGCAGTCAGCACCAGTAAGGGCCTTAATTTGAGTCAAGGATCGTCCAGTGTCTTGACGGACAGCCAATTGGATCCTCCGGCTCAGTGCTGATGACATTTTTTAGGGTCTTCCACTTGACTTTTTTGTTCCATAACCCTCAGGATCATTTAAGAAATTCCAAATGACTCTCTTACTGTGTCCCACCTCAGCAGCGATGGCGCGCTGTGAGAGACCCTGCTTATGCAGTTCAACAACCCAACCACGTTCAAAAAGGGAGAGTTTTTTTGCCTTTGCCATCACAACGTGTGACTACCTGACAGAAAATGACAATGAATTCACATATTTGCACAGATTTGGCCTTTTAAAGGCATGTGGTCCTAAAATTTGGATCAGCTGAAAAACAGCCTGTTTCAGTTTAATCGTTATTTTCAATTAATTGAATGCTCAAAAAATGTTTTGTCTCACTCTCATTTCTTCTTGTTGCATGTTGAAGCTCTACTTGGAACCTTGTTAAGATCCAACAATGTAAAATATGATTTTTTTGCCATTTTTCAAGTGGTCTTAAACTTTTGATCAGGACTGTATAATACAAGGCAGCCTTCCTCATTGTCGGACTGGGATGCCTAGGGCCTACCTGTAAAATATATTATGGGGCCCAATTTAAAGATACATGCAAATACTATCTGCTCTAACAGCAGTAGGCAGGATCAATGTTCTCAAGATAATTGATTATGGGGTTCCTGCAGTGACTTCAAAAAGGCAGGTCCCTGGGGAAAGGTAAAGTCTTGCCTCTGTGCCTCGAAGTCTTCCCCACCACCCGATGCCTTTTTTTGGTCTTTCCCCATCAGTGAGTCAGGAGGCACATGTGGCTCTCGGGAACCTTTCATGTGGCCGAATGCTTGTTGGCAACTACTGTTGTGTTGTTCTAATATCTACATAGATTCCTAACATGACCTTCAGCATAAAACTGTAATGGACCAGGGATCTGGTAGGCAATGGGGCATTGGTTGTTGAAAGGGGTTGTCCCATTAACACATCTTATCCCCTATCCACAGAATGGGGGATGTGTCTGATCCGTGGGGGTCCCCATTGATCATGGGGTTCTTGCTTCTCCCATTTTAATAGCGCTGCAGTCAAGCATGTGCGCTGCTGCTCAATGTAAAGCTATGGAACTGACGAAGCAAAGTGCAGACCCATAGAGTTGAATGAAGTGGCGAAAATGCATGTGAGTTTGCAGCACCATTCAAACTCAGAGCACAGGCCACCATTCTTCTGATCAGCGGGGGACCAAGTGTTTGGAACCCCCGCCAAACAGACACCTATCCCCTACCCTTTGGATAAGGGATGAGTGTTGCAATGGGGCAATCACTTTTACCCCAGCAGAGAAAAAATACAGTACACACAGGTATACAGGCTGACAAAAAACTAAAATAACACGGCACTAGTCTATGGGTACAACCACAAGGTCAGGTTTCTGCATGCAGTTTGGAAGCCCAAAAAAAAAAGAATGAATAAAAAAAAAAAAGAGAAGTTGTATCTGTCCTTTTATACTTTATCTCCTTTGATGATCTACTTCTGATTTTGACTTTCAAACCTGTATCAGGAAACCTGACCGTATGTCCGCACCCTAATGGCAGAAAACAAACAATACAACAGCACTCTGCAAACACAAAAAAACAAAGTAAATACAACAGTTCCATACTCACTATAGAAAATGTACTAATGCTAATGCTGCATTATAAATGTGAGATTCTTGGCAAATACATTTTGTAAAAAATTATTTGTGCCTGTCCGCCAATGACAAGGCGATCTCTTTAGGACAATAATACTAAATACCACATTCACTGGTGCCATACCGGCCTCCATTAAATTCAGGGAATGCAGGCTCCACGTGCATGCTGAGCTCACATTATATTATACCCCTTGAGGTATCTTCCAGAGGCACATACATTTGGCAGTTGTTATAAAGAGGCACAAAACTCAGTCGGCCATATTTATTAATTTATTTTTAAGGCGTTTATCTGATGGGGTGGATCATGTGATATCTTTATAGAGCTGGTCGATACAGACGTGGCGACATCTAATATGTCTATTTTTCATTTTTTTCCTATTTTTTACAATTTTATATGACTTCATTATGGGAAAGGGTGCTTTTTTTTACTTGGAACTATTTTTTATTATGTAAAACAGTTTTTTTAAAACTTTTTTTCTACTATTTATTTTTGTCCCACTGTGAGACTTCAACTTTTGGGGATCTGATCCCCTCTGCAATGCATTACAATGCATTGGCTGTCAGTGTATTACCATTGTAATTCACTGACAGCCTGCATGTGAAACCCAGCCAGGGGCCTGTGTATCACAGGCTTCGTTAGACGACTAGCCACCATGCTTATTTAAGGCATCGGGCTTCCTTCACAGCCATCAGGTGCCTGTCACTGCAGCATGGGTACCCGGTGAGGACCCATACCCTTTGCAAATACCTTCTATGTCATGGTCAGTGCTGACCGCAGAATGGAAAGGGTTAATCCGCCGGCATCTGTTTTTATAGCAATGCCACCGGATAAAGCAGGGCCCGGCTGTGACTGACAGCTGGGCCCCTGCATTGCTCAGGTGCGCACAGTTCCTGTGCCTGCCCGATCATCATGACATACTATTACTTCAAATTGCGGGAAGTTACTTCGAGCTATGACTAGTGTTGGGTGCGAATATTCAAATCGCAAATATTAATCGCGAATATCAGCACTTCGAGAATTCGCTAATATTTGGAATATATTGATATATATTTGTAATTTCGAATATTCTAGATTTTTTTTCATCAGTAACCTCCCTTCTTGCTTGTGGGCCAATGAGAAGGCTTCAATATCTTTGTCTGAGCTTAGCAACATCCCTAGCAACCAATAAGAAAGTTGCCTACCCCTTACTATATAAGAACCTCCCCAGCAGCCCTTGTATGCAGTATTTTGCAGATCTGAGAAAGAGACAGCAGTGTTATTGCTGTGCTTCCTGCTTTCCTGAGTCATTACATTAGATAGTTAGTTAGTTTATATATATAATACAGATAGTTAGTGGGAGATAGTCAGTGTAGGTTATATCCTGATATAGTGGAGCTGATAGGTTCCAGTGCAGGGTGTTAGGTAGTGTGATAGGTTCTGCTGTCCATACATACATGCTACAGACATAGTGCTGTGATGTCACAACAATACTTAGTGCACCAATCACTAATAAGTAGTCAGACCTGTAAAAATGTGAAGTTGCACGTATTGCGCCAAAATATTTGCATCATTAGTGCCGATTTCGCAATCGCGAATATATTGGAGCCCTCTATCTACATATAAAGCTATTGTAATGTTCTGCCGTGCCAACCATTTTCTCCAGTCTCAGGAAACTTCTAGCAGCTTGAACAATGTAGCTATAGAGACCCACGCCTGTATTTAGCATGCATTACGTGAATATTACATTGCCGATTTTTCGCAATCAAGAGAATAATCTCGAATTTGTGAAATTGTGAATATATGACAAATATTCTACCAAATATTTGCGAAATATCGCGAATTCGAATATTGCCCCTGCCGCTCATCACTAGCTATGACGTAATAGTACTTCATGTGTCGGAAAAGGGGTTAATAAAACTATATCCAGTCTATGATCTAAATCCAATCTCTATTCTGCCCTGATAGTTTGCTGCAGTGTATCAGTGAAAGGAAAATATATCAACCTGAAGTCCAACTTCTTTAGCCTACAAAAGAATGAGTAGACTCAATACGACTGATGCTTTGGGTACTGTATGATATTTGAAAGGATTTTCAACCTCTGAAAGTGTTTCCATTCACTGAAAGTAAGCAGCGGGATTGAAATGCCGAGCATATCATGGTTAAACTTTATCTACATAAAACTTGTAAATCTCCTGTAGAGACCTTTGGTAAGGTGTGCAAGCATACACATCCTATGGAAATATCTTTGTTGATACAGTTGTTTAACTGTTATTAAGAAGTAAAAGCATAAAAAATATCATAAAAATTGTAACAAACATTTTTCCTAAAGGTGTTTTTACATTAAGAAAATGTATTGCCTACCTCACTTCATTTTCTGATTGCAGATATATAATTTATTCTTGGATATTATATCATTTTACGGTGTAGCAATGTAGCAGGAGACTTAAAAAAAACCCATATATATTCTTGGAACGCTTTTGTAAATACACAGACGGGAAATAATGGATAACAATTATGACTTGGTAGCCAGGGGTCAAACATTCTGCCTGTAATACATTTCTGGTATATAATATAAATATACAGTAAATATGATTTTTTATTTTTATTTTTTTATGTTATTCTTTAGCTCGAGGAAAGAATCTCGTCTTTCTACAGATTGTATGACTGTAGTAATAAACATAAAATGGTAGATTTATACTTGACAAATATTGATGGTTTATAGTAGGAGGCCTGCATGCATCTCTGCCACCATAGGGGGTAAACTAGTTCTGAAATCATACGCTGAATTTAGCCGTCTGGTCAATATCAGCATTTCATTTAAGTTCTTCTGATAGGAGACACCTCACTCTCTGTTGGGAAGGACTAGGCTCTTTTTCATAGAAATGAGTAATTTTCAGCTTCACCAAGCACTTATCCCTTTGGGGAACAATGCGTTCTCTTCTCAGTGGCCTTTTATTTTATTTATTTTGTCAAATAGCCTACGTAAGCATACAGTTAATATTATTTTATACACGCTCATGGGGATTTCTAAAAGGAATTATATGTGCATTATGAGGCTTATAATGAAGCCCATAACATTATCCCAAGAGACAACCTCTTGAAAAAGATCACCTTTTTATTTACACCAGATTCTTTGTGGCAACTTTTTAGTTTTATCTTGATTTTACCCACAGTGATAATCATACTTACCTGTTCCCTGGGTTTTGGCTTCATCACTCCCCTACCGGTTCTGCAGGTCCTGGGTCTCCCCCGTCAACAATCCATTTGATGCTAGGTTACATAACCACTGCAACTAATGCCTGTCCGCTGCACTGACAAATCTGATATTGACAGGGGAGACCCAGGACCTTCAAAGCAGATTGGAGAGCAATGAAGCCAGAACCCAGGAGAGGTTATCAAGTAAGTACTGTATGATTAACACCATAGATCAGGCCATGCCATTGGGTCTGTAAAAAAGGTTTACAAAGGTTAATAACCCCTTTAAACTACTCATACAGGCCATAATTTTTATACTCTCAACCCTCTAGAAGACAATTTTTGTTTACATTATGGGTGGTTGTCTCAAAGAAGTTTCACTATTCTTCATGAAAGCATGACATTTAGGGTCTGACTGGGGTTCCGTGGGCACACCAGATGAAATTATTCTCAGGGTCCAAGCCTCATATCATCAATAAAGTCTAAAATATTTTAATTCAAGAGAATAAGAGCTAGTTGTAAGTAATTGTCTCCTTTGGGAGACCTTTGGGGTATACTATGCTATTAGATCCTCTGGTATTCTGGTGGGCCAGTCAAATGCTGATGCCATTTGTGCCTTCATGGTCTAGGAGCTTGGATAATGCAGTCACGTGACTGTCAGTAGACCATTTAGATTTCATATCAGAGGTAATTATGGTGGATCAGGTGCAAAATTTGCACTTGAATTACATTGATAGTTGTCTTATAATCTCTATCAATGTTTAAGTGGGGTTCCTTGGACCCATCAAAAGTCATGATACTGCACATTAGAAATAACCTGCATACTGCCCTTTTGAAATGTGCACATAAGAAATAACCTTGGTTACACAGTCAACTTCTAATGGAGTTGTCTTCTGCTGGATATTTAAGGCATTTTATTGGGTCATAGCCTGAGTTCTATCCCAAGCTCGATCGACATATTACAGTTATTTATTTTTTCATCTTTAATATTTCTAATAACTTGTTTTATTGGTGATTTCACCCGATGTTTTTTTTTTTTTATGTTTTGGCTGCATTTTATGACAAAAAAACATTCAGGTCAGATGTTAATGTTGGCCAATAGGAAATGATACATTCCTTACAAGCATTTTTATAGTGCAGTTATAATACAGTGTCCTGTCAGTTTTTTTTTGGTTTGTATATTTTTTCCTGGAACTATTGAAGAACTGGAAAACATTTGCAGGAAGGAATATTCAAATGATTTGCAGGTGCAGGAAAGGTTTGCTGGAAGTGATTTCTGCTAAAGGAGGATCTACAGATTTTTTGGGGTGACTTATTCGCTGCCCTGTGGATGTCTTCTCAGTGTGCCCAATAAAGTTCAGGACTTGATTTTTCTTTTAGATTATTTAAAAAAAAATCTTTTACTCAGAGATTAATTCAGTGACCTACAAAAGGTTCAGCTTATGGATGTCATCTTTCTTGTAAAAAAAAAAAAAAAAAAAACACCCAAGAGAGATCCATGTGGATACATTGAACATGCAGTGACCCAGATAGAACCGAGACTGCACAATTTGACAAATACATGGATGAACCTATACATTATGTATCATTATCTCTTTACCAAGAACATTTTGTTGCCCATGAACAACAATTGTTTGTTTGGAAACAAGTCATCCCCATAGTCTATGATCTCGTGTTCTTTAAGCGTATAATTACCTGGCACTGTTATAATGATAGCATTAATATTTGGAATGTTTTTCCTTTTAACGGTTGTATTTGATGATTTCTACAGTAACTTAGAGATCTATAAAAAAGTAAAATTATTTATAATTCAGAGGCTACATAGAGGATGTCTGAGATTAAAAAAAGAGGATTTTTTTTTAGTTTTTTGTTTTTTTTCGGAAGCAACACCACTCTTGTCCAAAAGTTATACATTGTATTGCAATTTAACCCATTCAAGTAAATGAGGTTGAGCTGCAAACAGACACAATCTATGGACAAGTGTGGTGCTGTTTCTGACAATATTATTTTTTCTCAACCGACTTGATAAAAATATTACTGGCTACTACAATGACTTGACTTGCTTTACCATTACTTACTCTTACACCTCTTCTGGAAATAAAAGGCCTAAGTCACTACCTAATGCTTCAATTCTGTTAGTTCAAGTCTGTAATTTTGATTCATATTGTATTGGGTATAGGCTCATTAAGCATACCTAACACAGATGGTTGACAGATAGTTAATTAAACCCAAAAAGCACAAAATCGTACAAAATCTTGAAGGGGTTTTCCAAGATTTAGGCCTCTTGCACATGAACGTTGTGCATCCGTTCGGTGCATTGGGGATCGCAATTTGCGGTCCCCAATGCACGGGCAACGTCCGTGTGGCGGCCGGGACGGAATCGAGACCCATTCAACTTAAATGGGTCCGTGATCCATCCACACCGCAAAAAAATAGAACAAGTTCTATTTTTTTGCGGTGCGGAGGCACGGACAGAAACACCATGGTTTCCGTTGGGTTCCGATCCGTGCTTATGTTCCGCATCTCCGTGATTACAGACCCATTCAAGTAAATACTTGATGCGGAGTGCACACAGGCCGGTGCCTGTGTATTGCGGACCCGCCGTATGCGGGCCACAATACGGCCACAGGCACACAACGTTTGTGTGCAAGAGGCCTTATTTGAATAATCCTATGTATTTATTGTGTGGTTTCACAATTCAGTTTTTGGTCAATTTGGCAACAAAAATCTGTGGTCAGATGTTATCTAATGGCCAATAGGAAATTATAAAGCATCCTACAAACACTTTTTTATTTTATTATTATTCGTTTTTTCATACTGGGGTTTTAAGACAGCTTCTTTGCATTTTTTTTTTTTTTTTGCTACCTTAGCATTTTTTTTATTTGCTTCATGCTCCAGTGTGTTGTTTTTTCTATTGTTTTCTCATAGACATTTTTACAGGAAAAAAAAAGTCTTCAAAAAACATTTGCCCACATTTATAAATCCTATAGGTGTCGTAAGATTAGACCGGCTGTCTAGACCAGCACCAGCCTGAGCCCCTGTGATAGGGATAGACACTTTATCTCTGGCTCTATAACAACTATTGGTTGGCTTATTTTGAAAACATTTTATTACATCAGAATTGTGGCACAATTTTGGTGCAAAATGGTACATGTTAGGCCTTGATCAATTTCCACTAAGGCCAGCCGCATATTGAGCATGTAGGAAAAAAACTGTAGGAACCCCAGATACACTAAATTGTGTCAATTTGAGTAACTTTTTAGACAAATTTCTGGCATAGACACATTAGTAAATTTTGTTCATTGTGTGACAAAGAAATGCAAATTTCAGGAATTTCACAATGTTTTTACTAGCCTATAATCTTCCAAAAAGATGTAATGTGGCATATCTGAATACTTTTTGTGTTCTTCTTATGTTTTTTTGTGGCAATTAGCGGTCACCCACTATCTTCATCAATCCTCACTCAGTACACTTCCCATCTTCTTTATCACAACATCTGAATGCTTATGAACAGTCTGTTTTTCAATTGCATGCACTGAAGAGAGAACAGAGCTAGACCTGGACCATGTTCTTGACAACAGCTATGATGATCAAACAGTTATATGATGGCATATGATTTACAATGCAAAAGGAAGAAGAGCTTACCCTGTTCGGAATTAGCAAATAAGGACCTAAATAAAAATTCACTGCAAAGATTCAAAAGCTTGGGTTTGGAATCATCATCTTCCTCTTCATAAAAAAAAAAAATGAACAAAAGTTATGGAAACACCTTTATTACAATATCAAGATAAACACCAGATGGGATAATGGAGGATCTATCCATGGGAGTAAAGGATTGGAGCAACATGTAGGCACTGTGTATGCCACAATATGAGGCCCTCCCATTAGAGATGAGTGAAGATATCAAAATTTAGATTCGGCTGCTTTGCCTAAGTTCAGAATAAAATGCTATTAGTTATGAATGACTTTGCCACGATTCGCATTCCATTGTATGTAGCCGCTGCAATAATGAGGAACGGCGGTGAAGCTGCCCCCCATCATTCAACCCCTCAGATGCTGTGTTCAACGCTGATCGTGGCATCTGACAGTCACATTAAAGCCTTTCAGGGGTTAATCAGGGGTAAAAAAAAATACATAACTCATCCATTTGCTTACGGAGAGGCCGTCACAGCCATCTTGAATGAAGAAGACGCACCAAAATGAAGGGCCAGGAAATTTGGCTTCATGGCGAATCAAATCTTTCCTGAAATTTGGATCAAAGTCAATTAGTTTCACTTCAATTCACTCAACACTAATAGTGATGGTTGGGTACCTCTTTAAATGTAGTCTGATATAACTTTAGACTCAAAGCACTATATTGCTACACTATATAAATATATATATATATATATATATATATATATATAAAATGAATAAATAAAATAATAAAATGAATTAAATATATATATATATATACATATATATATAATCTTTTTTTTTTTTTTTTGTAATTTAGTTTCTCATTTGATGAAACCTGAGGATGAATATTTACTTTCCATTTTATACAGGAAAAATGAGGTTGAAATAATCATCCAAACCACAGTTATAAGGCATGTCAGCAGGAAAATGGATTCATCCTTAACCAATTCAAGTAGAGCGGTAGGTGGTCTGTGTCTAATCCCATATGAATTTTGTGCAGCATTATGCCAGTTGAAGATATGTGAAAGCATGGAGGCAATCATCCCTGTTTTATTCTTACTTACAGCAAGTCACTGTTAGTCAAGCAGAATATAATAAGGATCAGGTCGAAATACATCTTCAATATATGCCACTAAATAGAGCACAAATAGACTGCTCACATTTTTAGATCAGGCAGAGAAAATGAGCCATCTTTCATTCTAAATATGAATCACAGATTGTATGTCTTCTGGACGGTAAGACAACTTTATGGGCATTTTCCAGGGTAAATTGGGATGATTGGCTGACTATGTAATGTCTAAGGAGATCTTCTGACTTTACCAGATAGCAGATGTCATCGGAAAAAAATTGGATTTAAACATTCTGATCTTTTGCTGAGATAGGTCACCAATGGCCAGTGATTGGTTGAATGTGTATCTCCTGTAATTTTCTTAGTGTCAAGTGGTGACCAGGAAGCAGAGACCAACGTAGACTATGTTAGAATAGCGGCAATGGGTGATTAGGGAGGGTGAGTAACGCATTATTAAAATAAAAATTAACCTGCTTGGAGACTCCTTTAAGAGCATTTTCTACATGTTTTATAGACTTCATGTTTATATAACTAATGCAGAGAAGAAGTGTGAGAAATTCTGAAGACAATATACAAAATATTTCTCCTGGGATGGATCTCCATTGCTCTTCATCCCTGTTTGCATAAGTGTCCTGACCACCACCTACAATATGGTCATCAATTCTTTACCACTGCTTATTCTTAACCTCTGCCTAGGACATTTTAATACACTGCTCCCTTTCACATAGACATGGTTACATGAAAGGATTCTGCTTTCCTGCAACCACCACTAGCTTATTATAGACAGATTTATTTAATTCTGTATTGTTTTTAAAAGGTGTTTTTAAAATATATATACCTTAGGATCCATTTTTATGATTATTATTTGGCATTTATATTGATTCATTTTTTGTAGAGGTGGGATGACGAATCTTGCTGGATTCGAAGGATTCGTGGACTCGAATCCCGACCTCATTTACAAATTTCGAATCCGACGAATCCCGGGCATAGTCATCTGTATCGCTGTCCTCAGGACTGCAGCAGGAGAGGGAGATGAGTGTCTGCTGGACTCGAACCCATGACCTTCTGTATCAGAGGCAAGGCACTTACCCACAAAGCTATAAGAGCTGCATAGCTACTGACTGAAAAAATATAAGACTTCTACTGTAGACTCGGTTAGCTGTTATAGCCAGTGTACATCTATACACATGACAGCTGCCCCAACACACCCAGCTCTGCTATATCTCTATATGACAGCTGCCCCAGCACACTCAGCTCTGCTATATCTCTATATGTCAGCTGCCCCAGCACACTCAGCTCTGCTATATCTTTATATGACAGCTGCCCCAGCACACTCAGCTCTGCTATATCTCTATATATGATAGCTGCCCCAGCACACTCAGCTCTGCTATATCTCTATATATGATAGCTGCCCCAGCACACTCAGCTCTGCTATATCTCTCTCTCTATATATATATATATTTATATATACAGTATATATATATATATATATATATATATAACAGCTGCCCCAGCACACTCACCTCTGCTACATCTATACACATGACAGCTGCCCCAGAACACTCAGCTCTGCTATATCTTTATTAAAGAGAGGCACTTGATACTGGCACATTGGGAGGGGGGGGGGTGGCACTGTGATACTGGCACATTGGGGGGGAGATGGCACTATGATACTGGCACATTGGGGGGAGATGGCACTATGATACTGGCACATGGGGAGGTGGGTGGGAAGGAGAGAGGCACTTGATACTGGCACATTGGGGGGAGATGGCACTATGATACTGGCACATGGGGGGGAAGGAGAGAGGCACTTTATACTGGCACTTTGGGGGGCGAGATGGCGCAATAATACTGGTACATAGGGGGGAAGGAGAGAGGCACTTGATACTGGCACATGGGGGGGTTTGGCACTTGATACTGGCACATGGGGGGCATCTATGGGGACACTTACTGGCACATTATTGGGGGGCATTATGGGGGTCCCTTTCTACTGGCACAATATTGGGGGAAACTATGGGGGCATCTACTGAGGCCACAAAAAAGGGGTATTTTATATGGGAGGCTCTGTGTGGTACTAGTATTATCAGGGGGTTTATCTGTTTCTGAAGTATTGTATTGGGGAGCACAGCGGCACAGTATTGTGGTAGGATGATATGTCCAAAAGATGCGAGAATGATGGAAAAGTAGTAAACTAAGATTTTTTTTTGTCAAACTGCAGAGACGAAAAATGACTGAAAACTGGACGTCTGATCTGAAGGTCTGAAAGGAGAAGATGAGGAAAGAGAACATCTACGTCAAAGAGACATCACTGGGTGTAAGAAGTATGTGAGCTGTATTACCCTGTATTTCCAATTTTTTTCGAATCCAAATCCGAATACTTTGTTAAAAAAGTACTGACTTTATTTTTTCATATTAAAAGAATATGGAGTTTGGATCACTTTGTTTCTTACACCGTTCACACAATTCTTATGTACAGGATTGGTAGGATTCGAGAATCGAAAGATTCGAGAGATTCGAGAACCTTTTCGGATTCGGATTCAAAAAACATTTGATTCGTCACACCTCTAATTTTTTGTAATATGTTTCCAATAGAGATTAGCAACTTTCTTAAAATGTGTTTTGTTTCAGATTTGGTGAATTTTAATATCTTAAATTTGCTGGGATTGGACAGGTTAGTTCTTATTTTCTTTTTTATTTGGAGGAAAGCTAGTTTGCATACTTTCCAAAAAAAAAAAAAGAACACTAAGCCTATCAGAGCAATGTTGGATAGACTACAATAATCCTCATACATACTTGTTGGTCTCCCTAATTAAAAAAAATAACATTCCAAGAGTGCCCCAAAGGCCACTCGGCTTACCAGAGCAATTTTCTCTTTTGAAACCCAGTCATCTTGTTCTTTTGGAAGCAGAATTGGCTTGAATGTTTTAGTTAGAGAAGTGTAATACTGGGACATCCAGTCCTTTTGTAAGGAGAATTGTCTTGCACATCTTATTTCCAGTGGAGTATTACACATGGGTGTCTCTGATTCGCTTGAAATATATCATGAGAAGTTCAAGTTTGTTAGAATCCAAAGTTCTAAAATCAGTTTGCTCATCTCTAGTTCCTATTCAAAATATTGCACTTTTTGTCTTCTGCAGCTTCTATGCTTCATAGTACATTGCAGTTGCAGAAAGCCACGATAAATCCGTCACAGCACTTGCCAAACTGCTCATACGCCGTTCCCTCTCTGAACTCTCTTAAACAAACTTCTAAACTGATTTATGCACAATCATGTAAAGACAGAAAGGAACGGAAACTTATTGTCATTTCTGCACTGTCGAGCTGTTTTATTTTTCATGTTAGAAGAGCTGTTTTACAATTACTTGAAACATATTATTGCAAAATTTTGAACACAAATCAGCTTTTCTTAAAGAACATCTTGCTCAGCTAAATAAGGAAGCACACACATACATACCATACATACATACATTTCAATGCATGTCAAAAGTTGAAGCAGCAAAGCCTTGATTTGCTGAATAAATGTTTGCTTGTTGTGTGGCTGTTAAATGTCATCCACAGCAGTGGTATAAAATGTTCCATTCTGTCACTTCCGTTACCTTGATTGTGTGAACATTTCTGCTATCCAGTCGGGTATCCATGACCTATATCAAAAGAAACAGAAGGTTAAATGGTTGTGTTTTTTGCCCATGGATCAAAACTATGTATTGGTTATACACACATCTATGATATCCTATGCACTGGTTAATTGTGGATCTTACAAATTAGCCAATCAGGTGAAAGGATTCACTCATCTCTGTAAAAGACACATGGACATTCAATGATGACATCAAAGGGTTATTCCCATCTCAGCCATTCATTACTGAGATTAAAAAAACTGTCCCACACTGTATGGTGTCCAGAGGTGGCCATAGCCACTAAACTGTGCAGTGCACTAGCGCTGAGAGAGAGATGAGTCTAATAAAGCATTCTGCCCTAACCTTCCCTTACCTCCAGATGATGACTGACCATTTTCTCTCCTGTTTTGCGTAGGAAAAAAAACACTGTTAAAGATCATCCAGAGGGTTGAGAGGGTTAGGGCAGCAGTGCTAGGAGTACTGCAGAGTTTAGAAGGCTAGTTTAGTAAAATTGCTTAAAGGGTTTTTCTCATCTCAGACAATGGGGGCATATCGTTAGGATATGCCCCCATTGTCTTATAGGTGCGGGTCCCACACCTATGTCGAGAACGGAGCCCCGAAAGTGAAGGAGAGCACTTTGCATGCGCTGCTGCCCTCTATTCATTTCTATGGGGCTGCCGAAAATAGCCGAGCGCTGGGTCGGCTATTGCGGTCTGCCCCATAGAAATGTATGGGAGCATGGGCCGCGCATGCTCCCATTCACTTCTATGGGAGAGGCGGGGATTAGCGCTTGTTGTTGGACGGACCCCGGGAAATCTGGTGTCCTCCAGCCACAGCGCTCCCCGCTCAGTTCTCGATATAGGTGCGGGTCCCACCTATTAGACCCGCACCTATCAGACAATAGGGGCATATCCTAGCAATATGCCCCCATTGTCTAAGATGGGAATACCCCTTTAAAGAGGTTTTCATCCAGTGTGGCCAGACCTGCGGTGGTATTTATACTTACCTCATCCCCACTGCTGGGTTCCTGCTCCATTGCTGCCCAGCTGGCTGTGGAGGTCTTAGGTCTCATTGCATCAACATCTTGACATGGACCACTTTAGCCAAAGACTGGCTGTAGTTTTTCTCCATGTGAATTTCGGTGGCGATTACTTTTTTATTTTTCATGGATGTGGCTGTCTGGGATGTTATTTTGAGTGGGAAATTTTTTTTTTTTTCAATGTTTGGGACACATAAATTGTTTCATGGTGCAATTTTAACATTGTTTATCCTTATACTGTTTATTTTTTACACTAAATAGCTTGTTTTTTGCCTGTTTTATTTTATGACCTGGACTCTTATTAAGGCTAGTTTCACATATGCAGTAAGAGACTCGGCAGGCTGTTCCATTGCAGAGAGCATGAGGTGTTTTTTTTCCAACCTATTCTCAGTATATTTGCTGGGTAGTGGCTGGATCTCCCCCAGACCCCATTATAGATAATGGAGCCGGCGGGTACTCGGGTACCTTCTGGCAATGCAAAATCCAGAGAGCTCTGGCATTTTATTATCTGCCAAAACATCCTGCCGAATCTCTTACTGCATATGTGAAACTATCCGAAGGCAACGCTAAGTGTGTCCTAATAGTAGCCTTGGGGCCTCCCCGTTCCCTGTTCATGTAATTGGGAAACTTGGTAACTCAATCAAAGAGAGGATTCCCATTTGATCATGCTGGATAATGACTATTAAAGGGTTAAATGGCCTGGAATAAAGGTTCCACAGCTTGAGATTGTCTGTCATTATACCTGTTCATGGGTGGCACAGGTTACCCATACAGATCTTATTCTAAAGTGCTAAAATATCTTCATCAGTCAATAAGCCTGGAAAAGAGTTTTGGTTCATTCAGATGGCCGTATGTGCCTTGTGGTCTGCAACTTGCGGACCGGAAAACACAGATACAGGCCCGTGTACGTTTCCCAATTTGCGGAAAAATGCCGATTCTTGTCCAGAATTGCGGACAAGAATAGGACATGCTCTATATTTTTTGCGGGGCTGCGGAATGGAGCATTGGATGCGGACAGCACACGGTGTGCTGTCCGCATCTTTTACTGTCCTATTGAAATGTATGCAGAACAAAACATACGGCCGTCTGAATGTGCCCTTATGTATATTTTTTCAAGTCGTCGTTTTCCTGTTTTATAGTGGCAAAGATTAGAATAAATACTTTTTTTTGCATTTTTTCTTTTTTTATATGAATTTATCAACTATAATATATATTTTTTAAATATGTATCAATGTCTTTGCCCGTCAACCGTTCTTACCTTGCAGTTTGTCAGCTACCCAAACATTACTTGTAAAATGCTGAATTTCTTTGTATAAAGTCCCGGTAGAGCCGGTGATTCTCCCGAGTGCATGTTTTTCAATATTTACCATGTTGTTATTAACATTTCACACATGAGTATATTTGGACATTAGAAAATGTCAGCCAGAGTGATAAGAGCATATTTTTCATTTTCCAAATGTAAAAGGTTTGCGACCTTTCATCTTTCTTCAATCAAAGGCACAACCCCAGAAGCGTCCATAAGCATCCTTTATCATTTTATTTTAATCTTTATGATTTTCAGTCAAAGACATAAAGATCAAGTATGGCAGAAAATATTTATTTCAAAATGAGTTAATTTGTATTCATTTTTTTTTCTGTTTTCTACAGATCCATTCTGTAATGATCTACCAGATGTATATTAACATCTCACCCTTTCCCAACTCAGTCATTTCTCATAATCCCTTTAGGCTGACAAAGCAAATTATCAGATGACTCTTCTAATTATTGCTGTAGATGATTCATGGATATTGTGCATTCCAGGAAATGGGGGGATTATGGAAGATTTAATAAATCAGGTGTTAATATTTATCAGGTGGATTTATGCTCTACTAGTTTCAGCACACAGGCAGCGCTGTTTTAATACACTGGTGGTACCATCCGCAAAGCTTTCGTGGTTAGCCTCCTTCCACAGACGAAAATAGGAAACTGCTATTGCAGAGAGGTATATTAGATCATGGATGGGAGACAATGTGCAATATTTACTAATCTTGTCTAATTTTTAAACAATGTCAATTTGGAGGAGTTGAGTATGAAACCCATTGCAAAAAAAGTGGAGTTTATTTGCTGTTTTGTAGGTGATACAGCTTCTGCAAAAAATGTATGAACTGAATGGGCAATTTTTATGTGGTTTGTGCCATGTCTGGTATTTAGAATTTATTAAGGGCAGGCAAATGTTTTGTGTGCATGGTAATTTTTTTTGCTAAATATACCACTTGCAAAAATAAGTGACAAGTCCACTTGGAGTAGAAACGGATAGCACCTTAGTAATGAATAAAATTAGACGTTAGACTGAAAATCACCAGGTAATTTGTACTACAAATTTAACATATGGCATGCAGCATTTGGTAAATTTGTTGCAAAAAGTTGATTAAAAAAGAAGATACCCTATAGATATTAGAATAGTATACAAATCTGCCCCATTTTTTACAAAGGCTGATGTTGGGTGATAAATCTGGTGCATCTTTAAACTGTATAGTCTAAGGATATAATAAATTAAGATGCAACCTTTTGACTTTTTTGTAGTGTCTGCTTGGTTTGAAGCCACTTTTTGGGAAAAACTTTAAAAATGTTGCGTATACCTTGCTATATATTTTTTTTACAAATCACCGGTACATACTGTATTTAAATTTGCTGTCAAAATGCTAATCTTATTTCAAAGGTGTTTTCAGTTTGCATTCCACCAGGCGACTGCAGGACACATCCAAATGTGTGTGACTTTTTGTAGTTCTACCCACAAAACATCTGGAGGACACTTATGTAAATGTGAAAAACAAGGTATGACCAGCACCTTCTGACATGCAAAATCAAACACTATATGTAGTAGCATACTGCTCCATTTAAGGACACACTCAAACATGGGTTATTATGAATTTCATTACTGCTATACTTAATATACGTGAAAAATTGATGCTTTTAGCACATATTTTTGATCAAAATTGTGAAGGCCCTCTGATGGACCAGACTTCTATGGACCACCCTTCTCTTAACAGTAGATGGATGTACCTGGGTCCCACTGGTTTCTGCCAGTTCTGAGCTCATGGCACTGCTGGATATCTTCTGATTTCAAAGGGAAGAAAGTATGATGTGCCTTTTATATCTGCTACACTAAGTTTTCTGCTAATAGAGTTTTGGATGTGATCAGGATTAACGGTGGCCTCAATGCTGAGAAATACAGACAGATATTTATTCATCACGCAATACAATAAGGGAGGCATCTGATTAGCTCCAAATTTAATTTGTAGCAGGACAAGGACCACAAACATCCAGCCAATGCTATTGAAAACTAACTTCAGCATAAAGAAGAACTAGGAGTCCTGGAAGAGATGATATGGCCCCCACAGAGCCCTGGTATGAACATCAACAAATCTGTCTGGGATTACATGAAGAGACAGAAGGATCTGAGCAGGCCTACATCCATAGAAGATCTGTGATTAGTTCTCCAAGATGTTTGGAATAACCTCTTTCATAAACTTAAACTTCATAAAATTTGTGTGCAAATGTACCAAGAAGGGATGTTTCAAAGGCAAATATTGATTTGATTTAGATTTTTCCATTGTTCGGCCACTTTGCATTTTGTTAATCGATGAAAAATGATTTATTATTTGTGAAAGCATTCTTACGTTCAGATTTTTTCCACACCTGTCTAAAATTTTTGTACAGTACTATAGATGTCCTTAAACACTGGGTAAGCACCAGATGCCCCCAAACATATCCTCAGATTCCCATGACTTATATGCTCTATGTTATATTTGCCCTAAGGAATGCCACTGATTCCCTTAGATTACAGGTGAACCAATCCCCCATTACATCTCAGTTTTTTCTCTTTTCAGAACTAGAGTGTTCCTGATCATTAGCCAGTGTAAACATGGCGGTAACCAGCCTACAACTGACCAACAGTAAACTGCATGGGACTGAACGAACATATTAGCAATGGTTTATCCCAGCACAGTTTTCATCGCCCGATGTAGAAGGCTCCTAACCACCACATAACATACAAGGGACACCTTGCACATATGAAGAGGCATAGCTTGAAGTTCATGTTCCCCAATTCCAAATTTGGAACAAAATCTTAGTTTTCTTACAGTGCATAGCACTTTGGGTGCAACTGCCACATCTGTTGCCGTGTAGATAATTCACTGGATGATACTCTGTCAGTCCCAAGTGCTACTCCTATTGTTCCCCTCCACAATAAAGTTTTATGACCTGGCTCTTTGAATATTTAATATTTTTTTCCAGGCATATTCATGATTGAAAACTCGGACTAGAAGCTTAGCTAATATGATTGGCAGATAAGTGTAAGTCCTAGGCTTTAAATGGTTCATGAAGATGGATAGGAAAACCAATGAGGCAATAAAAATATTATTTGACTAGTCCATCTCTGCCCATAAATCAGAATATGTCCTTGAAAAGAAACCTGCCGAGTTTTATGTCAATCCCACTCCGCGTTAATGTAATACTACCCAGTCTTGTCAGAATCTAGGAACATTATGTATATTATGGTAAGTGTGTCTTTGCAATGTTTTTATTATTGAATTTTATACCATTTTATTTCACCATAGATTTTAAATAAGGGCCAATTAAAAAAGAAATTTGACATTTTTGTTACGACAGTAGTATAATAACATTCCATGTGAAACATATAATCATGAAATGTTTCAATTTATTTACAGATCTATTAGCGCAGCAGCATAAATTTCCCCAGCATTGTGTTTCTTGGGTATAATATAAATTAATTTTAATTTACTGTACTTCTTTAGTATTCATGTGAAAAGAGAACTTTAAAATGCTTCAGCTTTCTTTTCCTGCTATGAAACATTTGCAAATTTTCAGATCTTTTTCCATATTATATATTATTTGATGTTTTATTATTCCTTATTAGAGATAAGCGAATTTTTCAAAAATTTGCTGGTTTTTTTTAAAAATTCGGTTAGTTCAGAATATATTTGCAGCGAATCTTGTTTAAAAACGCTTATTTCCTGGCTGCAGAGAGCCTTTATAGTGGTGTAGAACACTGTGCTTTGCAGTAACACGCATAGGGAGTCTGCTTTGGTAGTGAAATAATACTGTCAGTCAGTATGACATGCAGATGACAGGCGTCGCTCTTAGAATCACTGCACACTTCACATATTTGAGCAGTCACGGGGCCAAAACTGACAAATTACTTAAGTATGAACTCAGCATTACAGGTCGATGTTAGCACCAAGAAGAAGCACACTCATTTTACACCGTCGTCAGCTGATTCCACATAGATGTCTACAGAACCTGAGTGGAGAGGGTGTCAGCAGTACGTTTGTGTTGACGTCACTGATTATTTTGCCCTTCCTTTAATCCGTCAGAACAATAGCCCACAAAAAAAGGAACCTGTCTGTTCAGCATCTGCCTTTACTCGGTCAGCAGTTTTTTCAGTAATCCATCAGTATTGCTAATTCCCAAAAAACAAGAGTGGATCTAAAACAGAGATGACACGTGAATGGAATATTTGCATGTCTTCTGTGTTTTGTACCCACTCATGCTTTTGGCTACCAAATCACAAGCCAATTCTGATGGTACCATACAGGCCTTACAGTTGCTACACAGACAGGATCCGTTGTGCGTCTCATTTTTCCTTCCTTATGAAAGATTAGAAGAAGAGTCAAATAAATTATGATGTCAGCCAGGCTGAAAGGCAAAATAGTGGCCCAGTCATGAAGTGGGGAGGGTGGGAACAGCATGAAAAGTCCACAAAGTGGCCCTATGACATAGTGGTGAGGTGGTAGCGGCATGAGGAGGCCACAGAGTGGCACAATGACAGTGTGCAGGTGGCAGCAGCAGCATCAGGAGAAGGCCACAGAGTGGCACAATGACAGAGTGTGGAGGTGGCAGCAACATGAGGAAACCATAGAGTGGCACATTGACAGAGTGTGGAGGTGGCAGGAACAAGAGGAAACCACAGAGTTGCAGAAGGACAGAGTCTGGAGGTGGCAGCAGCATTAGTAGGCTACAGAGTGGCAAAATTACAGAGATAGTGGAGAAGGAAGCAGCATGAGGGGACCACAGAGTGGCACAATGACAGAGTCTGGTGGTGGCAGCAGCATCAGGAGGCCGCCGAGTGGCAAAATTATATACTGTGGAGGTGGGTGGCAATACCAGTACCTGTTGAACATGGTGGGAGAAAGAAGGAGCACTTGCCATCAGATGTGAGGCATCAGGCGGGTGACAGCATCAGAATAGTAGCTGAGGCAAGTAGCCTGAAGAAACTGGTCTCTTTTGTTAAAGTGTTGGTGTGGTACTATAGATGATATAGTCTGATGTATCAGGCATTAGTGTGTGGAAATACTGGCTGATACACACCTGATTCATCTTGACAAAGGTTAGCCTCTCCACATTTTGGGTGGACAGGCAAGTTCTTCTTGGGGTAACTATGGCCCTAGCCGCACTAAACACCCGCTCTGATGCCACACTACTGGCCAGGCAGGACAGCTTTTCCAGGGAAAACTCTGCAAGTTGTGGCCACAAATCCAGTTTGGCTGCCCAGTAGTCCAGCGGATCTTCAATCTGGGGTGGCAGGGTGCTGTCCAAGTATGCCACCACCTGATGGTTCAGGTCCTGCTCCAGGTCTAGCTGCTGCTGCTGGTGAGTACCTTGTTCACTAGGCAGTTGAAGAAAGCTGCTCATCAGCGACTCTAGACTCAAGCTGCTGCTGATGGAACTGGAACTGCTCCAACCCCCCACTCTGCCACAGCATCCATGGCAGAGGAACGTGAGCACAGAGGGCCCCCCCAGTCAGACCTGCAAGAGGATGGACGATGGCGCAGATAGGCAGCGGCCAACTCACTACATAGGATGTTTCTATAGTAGTTCAGTTTGTCCTCCCTCTCAGCGGGTGTAAAACAGGACCTCATTTTGGGCTGGTAGCGAGGGTCCAACGAGGTGGTGAGCCAGAAGTCATCCCTCTGTCGAATGGTGACAATTCGGATGTCAGTACGCAAGCAAGTGAGCATGCATCGGGCCATTTGTGCAAGTGACTCGGAGGGACTCCCTGCCTCCATCTCCTCTGCATACTGCCACGGTGTGTCTGGGTCCTCTGCCTCATCTTCTTCATCGCCCTGTAGCTTCTCTGGCTGCTCCGGTAATGCCTCAGAGTGGCATTACCACTTCTGCACCCCACTACTGTCTTTATTGGTTAACCTAGGGTCATCTGTGTATTTATTGCAGGACCGTCACACTGTGCATTTCCTATTTTGTAACTGTTTAAGTGTAATATGCCTGGTTCAACAGCAGATGGCAGCAAACATGGCAGAGCTACAGGTACAGAGAATAGAGCTTTCATTCCATTCTAAGCCCCCTCTGAGGTGTGGTGGGCGTTTTTTTCCACTTGCTGCATGGAGGGAGAAGTTTAGTTTAGAGTCAGCTCAGCTGGATATAGAGGCAGAAGCTGGAAGCCTCTGAAGCCAGGAGTAAAGTTCCCTGGACCAGTTTAGAGTCAGACTACAAGAAGGAAGTTGCAGCATACAGCAAAAGCTAAGTGATACAGCTAGCCTGTCAGCACATCAGAGCCAGAGACCAACAGACGTAGTAGAGAGGAGTTTGCCTGCCACCGTTAATACCAAAACCTGCTGTAACCAAGACAAAGCCTGAGTCTGTTTAGAGAAACGTTTATTCAAGTAAAACTGTTATCAACTTCATCACAAGTTCTGGACTCCATTTATTTCTTAATCCCCTACTACTACTACTACCCCCTTTTCCTGCTTTCAGAGGGCAACGGCTGGGATTCAGCATATCCAGGTAGGAGCACCATGACACGTGCACCAACATTAAGGGACATTAAGCTACCCGACACCACTCTGGAATTCCTACACCTGGGTACTATCTACCACTACGTCACTAAAAGGATTCCTGTGCCCTTGTTGCTTCACTGCAACTGGCATCACGACAAATATGTACTTTAAGGGACCCCAATTAGTGTGCCCGACGACTGCATTTAAAAAAAAGAAACGTTAAAAATGACTTTATTACATTTACTGCAAAGCGGCAGGCGCAAAACTGTGCACGCCAGCATCAGAAGGGTTAATCCGCCATTTTTATCAGCTATGGCGCACTTTCTTCTTGCCCAGTCAGTGCTGGAGAGTAGAGGAATACCCCTATCTGGAGAGGGAAGCTCTAGCCATGCCCACAGGGAGCAATATTACAGTGCAAGGAGAGGAAGTGGAAGCTACTCCCTTTAAACCCCTCCTTCATCACCAGTGTGTGCTAGTCAGAGAGGAAACAAGATGGCGAATCCTCGTCAGCCAACCTGGGGCGGCATGTGTTGGGGTGATGAAGTGCCTGAGATGCAGGTAGCAACCGAAGAGATACGCGTCTCTCAAGTGCAGCGGCCCCTGAAAGGTAAAGAGGTGGCATTCCCCGTGCCGGCTTTCAAGGCAGAGGCAGCCGGAGTCACTAGTCCTCTGCCCAGGAAGCATGGCTCTTTTGAAGGACTAAATTCCATGGTCCTCAGAGAGATTATGGCCCATCGGGGAAATATGTGGCAATATCAGAAAGCTATTGAGGACTGGGCAGTCAGGGTATGGGATCGACCCCAGCCCAGGGACCCAATTTTTAAGTGGAGGATCGGGAGCGTGGTGTGGTTCTCGGTTAAGAGGGGGTCTGGCTTCATCCAAGATGACAAGACCAGGCAAGAGCTGTATGTTAATAGACGCTCTGTGAAGCGCCATTACCTTCCTCAGGCCAGCCAGCCACAGCCTCTATAAGGGGGACACTGTAGAATACACCCCCATGGAGTCCCTTCAGTGTCCATTTGCTGTAGCGGTAATCTGCCTCGAGAAACCTTAGGTCCCATTGTCAGCACCGGAGGTATGGCCGGATAACCCAGCTGCAACAAGAAAAGTGCGCTGTCTGCAAGAGATGGTGTGCTCCCCTTCCGAGAACGATCTCATCCAGAGCCGTAGCTGCTCATCCCAGGGTTGCCTACTCTACCTGAGAGATGGGAGGAACACCAGACCACCGACCTCCCTGCTTGTGGCCTATGTGAGACCCCAGAAGGTCTTTGCTATGGCCCTGTCTCCCAGCCGGAAGTTCAGGCTGAACCTTCCCAGCTTCCTTCAGAGCGAGAGACATGTACCACTGTAAGCAACTTGCGGCTTCAGCTTCCTCAATGTGTATGCCTATGGAGTCCATTTGTTATGGCTTTGTACAGGAGGCAAGAATGTTACGCACAATTCTGATGGAACTCCTGATCTTAAAGGGATACCCTGAATCCAAAACTGACCTCATTAAATGTGCCTGTGGCTCTATTAGCATATAAAACAGGTTTTTATAACCTGTCATTCACCTACCTAAGGTGTCCAAGGGGACGTCGCGTCATACAGGGTGCCCGGCTGCAGCCATCTCCGTCTGGTGCCCAGCGCCGCCTTCCCACTAGAAATCGCCGCCCTCCCTGTCTATAGTGCCGCCTTCCTCACCTCAGCCGCGCCAGACGGAGATGGCTGCAGCCGGGCACCCTGTATGAAGAGACGTCCCCTTGGACACCTTAGGTAGGTGAATGACAGGTTATAAAAACCTGTTTTATATGCTAATAGAGCCACAGGCACATTTAATAAGTTCCGTTTCGGATTCAGGGTATTAGTAGGTACCTGGCCATATGTTTAGGTTATAGGCCTCAAATCTCATGACAGAATCCCTTTAATAAACTGGACTTGGACTCCAAAGCAGAGGCTCTCCTGTCATGTCTTGTGTGCTGTGGAGATCGAATGCAGACGGAGCAGATAAAAACAGATGAATGTTTTCAACTTACTGAAGCTGCTTGATTTAATAGATGGTAAAGGCAAAGTCTGCTGGTGTATTGTCATCAGTGTCTTCATTAGGTTTACTGTTGGACCCACGACAACGTAATTCGGTCCATACCGCAAAAGAAGGTCTACAATCACCCATCAATTTTCTGGAAGAAAACATGGTTGAAATGAAAAATTTCACCAATGAAAGGATAATGGAAAGTCTACAATCACCCATCAATTTTCCCCAAAAAAGCCTGTTTCACATAAAAATGTCACCACTATGTAATTTGGTATACACCGCAAAAAGGGCTTTACCACATATAACTGCACCGCTGAACAGCAATTAGCCCCTCATTCTACTTTTACACTACACAAAAGGCTTTTCAACAGATTAGTGCAATGCTGGACGGCGAGTATATTTTTATTTCGCCACTAATACACAACAAACAGGGCTATAGAATATATCACTGCACTGCTAAAAGGCAATTAGGCCCTGATTTTTTTCTACTTTTACACGGAAGGCTTTTCAACAGAAAAGTGCAACGATGAACGGAGAATATATTTTTATTTCGCCACTAATACATGGCAAACTGGGCTTTAGAATATACCACTGCACCGCTGAGCGGCAAAGATATTTTTCCTTTTCCACTAAAGCACGTCAAAAAGGGCTGTAAAACAGATAACTGCACCGCTGAGTGGCAAATATATATTTTTCCTTTTTCCACTTTTCCAATACGGCTTTAGAGTATATCACTGCACCGCGGAACGGCAATTAGGCTCAAATTTTTTTCTACTTTTACACAACACAAAAGGCTTTTCAACAGATAAGTGCAATACTGAACGGCAAATATATTTTTATTTTGCCAATAATACACGGCAAACTGGGCTTTAGAACAGATAACTGCACTGCTGAGCGGGAAATATATTTTACTTTTGCCACTAATACACGACAAAAAGGGCTGTAATTTTCGCACTTCACCACACAATGGCTAATGAGCCCTTTTTTCCCACTAATACTAGCCACAAAATGCTTCAGAACATATAACTGCACTGCACTAGGGCAAACAAAACGTAAAAATATTTACTTGTAATAACCCCTGTTAATGCCAAAGAAGTAGTAGAAAATAGTAGGTGGCACTCACCACTGTAGAATCACTTTCCTTTAGTCGTTACAGTATTCCATATACATTTGGGCACGGGCGGACAAACTTTCACACAAAGTTGAAAAGCGGCGATGGCCGTTTCGTGCTTGCGCGCTTCTTCAGGCCGCTGATGCTTACACGTCAATGCGTGTCTCTTTTAAGGCGTCACTGCTGGGGTTGCCATATCAACCTAGGACGCTTACTCATATCGACCTCTGTTAAAATCAACCTAAACAAACAGCAATCTATAGCAAAAACAAAGATACTCTTTTCCTTATATAAATACACTTAGATTGTTCCTGTCGTTCAGATCCAGTGGACCCATCGCTCCCGCACGTATGGTCCACTTAGCTTCTTTTTGTAATAAGAGGCGAAGTCTATCGCCCTCTTGTGGTCGATTCGGTACCAGTTTGATGCCCGCGAATCTGAGGGATTTAGGATCACCTCAATGCTCTCCCCTCACATGTTCAATTAATCTTGGGCATCCTTTCCCTGTCCTGACCAAATTGACATGCTATTTGAATCTCTCGTACATACATCTGATTGTTTTTCCTATATAAAAGTGCCCACATTGGCATAATACTATATAGACCACGTATGTACTTCTGCATCTAATCAATTGTGTCACTTTGTGATTTATACCCCCGAAATCCAGAGTTTTTCCTTGAAGGTTCTGTTTGCAAAAAGAGCAATTCCCACATTTGTAATTCCCTCTCAGTCTATTCACCTATATCTAGTGTTGAGCGAACAGTTCGAGCATAGTTCGGGTCCGTACCGAATTTTGGGGTGTTCGTGACACGGACCCGAACCCGAACTTTTTCGTAAAAGTTCGGGTTCGGGTTCGTCGTTCGGCATGTATTTTGGCGCATTTTGAAAGGCTGCAAAGCAGCCAATCAACATGCATCATACTACTTGCCCTAAGATGCCATCGCAGCCATGCCTACTATTGGCAAGGCTGTGATTGGCCAAGTGCAGCATGTGACTCAGCCTCTTTATAAGCTTGTGCGCACGTCGGGACGTGCTCACTCCCGATGTGAATAGAACAGGGATAGACGCAGCTGATGCTAGGGCGAGAATAGGCAGGGATAATTGAATAACTGGAAGCAAATTTCTCTCCTCCACCTGTGATTCATCTGAACAACTGCAGCTGAGCTGCTTTTTTGATAGGGATTGGCTATTTTTAGAGTGGCCAGAGTGATTTTTCCATCCACATGTACCTGGGCTGACCGCCGGCCGCCATTTTGCGACTTGTAGTGCTGCAGCAGAAGCTGCCACAGTGTGCATTCCAAAGCTCCAAACAAGTCAGACATCTACACCTGGGATTCAGACCAATAGTGATTTAGCAGCACAGTCCAAGGCTATTTTTTTTAAAGGTTGTGCAGACCATTTTGTGGCACATGTTACTGGGCTGATAGGCGGCGGCCATCTTGGGACTAGTGCTGCAGCACAATCTCTCCCAACGTCCATTAATCACTTGTAATAGTGGTCTGTGCCATAGAAATCCTACATCAGGGACTTGGGTGTGCTTGTGTCACCCCTACTAATACCAGTCCACCTGTAATCCATACAGTGAAAAGCCATAAAGTATTCCAGTGAGGGAATTTTTTTTTTATTTAAAAAAGGCCAAGTTAGTTTATCTGGCGTTCAATATACTAGATACAGTTAGGCCTGCGTTTCATACATCTGGAATTAGCAAACTAATGTGCTGGGGTTGGGAAAACATATATGTACCCATACTAGAATCTGTCAAAGAAAGCGGTACTCACATATAACAGTCATTCCATCTGTAATCCATACAGTCAAAAGACTGAAAGTATTCCAGTGAGGGAATTTTTTTTTAATTTAAAAAAGGCCAAGTTAGTTTATCTGGCGTTCAATATACTAGATACAGTTAGGCCTGCGTTTCATACATCTGGAATTATCAAACTAATGTGCTGGGGTTGGGAAAACATATATGTACCCATACTAGAATCTGTCAAAGAAAGCGGTACTCACATATAACAGTCATTCCATCTGTAATCCATACAGTCAAAAGACTGAAAGTATTCCAGTGAGGGGATTTTTTTTATTTAAAAAAGGCCAAGTTAGTTTATCTGGCGTTCAATATACTAGATACAGTTAGGCCTGCGTTTCATACATCTGGAATTAGCAAACTAATGTGCTGGGGTTGGGAAAACATATATGTACCCATACTAGAATCTGTCAAAGAAAGCGGTACTCACATATAACAGTCATTCCATCTGTAATCCATACAGTCAAAAGACTGAAAGTATTCCAGTGAGGGGATTTTTTTTATTTAAAAAAGGCCAAGTTAGTTTATCTGGCGTTCAATATACTAGATACAGTTAGGCCTGCGTTTCATACATCTGGAATTAGCAAACTAATGTGCTGGGGTTGGGAAAACATATATGTACCCATACTAGAATCTGTCAAAGAAAGCGGTACTCACATATAACAGTCATTCCATCTGTAATCCATACAGTCAAAAGACTGAAAGTATTCCAGTGAGGGAATTTTTTTTTTATTTAAAAAAGGCCAAGTTAGTTTATCTGGCGTTCAATATACTAGATACAGTTAGGCCTGCGTTTCATACATCTGGAATTAGCAAACTAATGTGCTGGGGTTGGGAAAACATATATGTACCCATACTAGAATCTGTCAAAGAAAGCGGTACTCACATATAACAGTCATTCCATCTGTAATCCATACAGTCAAAAGACTGAAAGTATTCCAGTGAGGGGATTTTGCTTATAAAAAATAATATATTTCATTGTGGTGCGAGTTGAATCGCAACAATGAAGAAAAATACTATTAAGGGACGAGGACGCGGTCGTGGTGGTGTCCGTGGAGCCTCTGTTGCTGGTAGAGGAAGTGGCCGTTCGGCCCCAGGCGCACACAGTAGGGAACGAACTCCCTCAACTAGCCGGCAGAATGTACCGCAATATCTCGTGGGGCCCAATGCCGCTCTTAGGATGGTAAGGCCTGAGCAGGTACAGGCATTAATCGATTGGGTGGCCGACAGTGCTTCCAGCACGTTCACCACATGGTCTTCCACCCAGTCTTCTGCGGAAAGCGCACAGGTGGCACCTGAAAACCAAGCCCATCAGTCTGTCACATCACCCCCAAGCATATCAGGGAAACGGTCTGAGCCACAAGTTATGCAGCAGTCTCTTCTTCTGTTTGAAGACTCTGCTTCCAGGGTTTCCCAGGGGCGTCCACCTAGCCCTTCCCCAGTGGAGGAAGACATACCATGCACTGACGCACAACCACTTATGTCTCCAGATGAAGAGGACATGGGAATACCACCACAGCAGAGTCACCGACTCTCTGATGATGACGAAACACAGGTGCCCACTGCCGCGTCTTTTTGCAGTGTGCAGACTGAACAGGAGGAGGTCAGGGAGGGAGACTGGGTGGAAGACGATGCAGAGGACGATGAGGTCTTAGACCCCACATGGACTGAAGGTCGTGGCGATGACTTTCACAGTTCAGAGGAAGAGGTAGTGGTGAGACCGAGACAACAGCGAAGCCAAAGAGGGAGCAGGGGGCCAAAGCAGACGAGCCGCCGCCCCCAGAGTTCGCCTGCTACTGGACATCGCCAACAGGGACCCAGCCCCACAAAGGCAGCTTCAAAGAGTTCCCTGGCATGGCACTTCTTTAAACAATGTCCTACCGACAAGACCCGAGTGACTTGCACGCTCTGCCATCAGAGCCTGAGGCGAGGCATTAACGTTCTGAACCTCAGCACAACCTGCATGACCAGGCATCTACATGCAAAGCATGAACTGCAGTGGGGTACACACCTTAAAAACCAGGCACTCGCTGAGGCTCCCCCTGCTCCCTCTACCGCTGCTGCCTCGGCTTCCGCCTCGAGAGGAATGTTGCCACCTGCCGAGCAGCAAACAGAGGATGTGCCACCGACACCACCACCACCGCCACCGTCAACTAGCGTCTCCACTATATCACACAGCAGCGTTCAGCTCTCAATATCTCAAACCTTAGAGAGGAAGCGCAAATTCCCCCCGAGTCACCCTCGAGCCCTTGGCCTGAACGCCAGCATTTCTAAACTGCTGGCCTTTGAAATGCTGTCATTCCGGCTGGTGGACACAGACAGCTTCAAACAGCTGATGGCCATGGCTGTCCTGCAGTATGTGGTTCCCAGCCGCCACTACTTCTCCAAGACAGCCGTGCCTTCCCTGCACATGCAAGTGTCCGATAAAATCAAGTGTGCACTGCGCAACGCCATTTGTGGCAAGGTCCACCTAACCACAGATACGTGGACCAGTAAGCACGGCCAGGGACGCTATATCTCACTAACTGCACACTGGATGAATGTAGTGGCGGCTGGGCCCCCGGCGGACAGTTCCTTGGCGCACGTCCTTCCGCCCCCTAGGATCGCAGGGCATCATTCTCTGCCTCCTGTAGCCTCCTCCTCCTACTCGGCTTCCTCCTCCACTGCTTCCACCAGCTCATCCGGTCAGCCACACACCTTCACCACCAACTTCAGCACAGCCCGGGGTAAACGTCAGCAGGCCATTCTGAAACTCATATGTTTGGGGGACAGGCCCCACAGCGCAAAGGAGTTGTGGCGGGGTATTGAACAACAGACCGACGAGTGGTTTCTGCCGGTGGGCCTCAAGCCAGGCCTGGTGGTATGCGATAATGGGCGAAATCTCGTGGCAGCTCTGGGACTAGCCGGTTTGACGCACATCCCTTGCCTGGCGCATGTGCTGAACTTGGTGGTGCAGAGGTTCATTCACCACTACCCCAACATGTCAGAGCTGCTGCATAAAGTGCGGGCCGTCTGTGCGCGCTTCCGCCGTTCACATCCTGCCGCTGCTCGCCTGTCTGCGCTACAGCGGAACTTCGGCCTTCCCGCTCACCGCCTCATATGCGACGTGCCCACCCGGTGGAACTCCACCTTGCACATGCTGGAGAGACTGTGCGAGCAGCAGCAGGCCATAGTGGAGTTTCAGCTGCAGCACGCTCGCGTCAGTCGTACTGCCGAACAGCATCACTTCACCACCAATGATTGGGCCTCCATGCGAGACCTGTGTGCCCTGCTGCGCTGTTTCGAGTACTCCACCAACATGGCCAGTGGCGATGACACTGTTATCAGCGTTACAATACCACTTCTATGTCTCCTTGAGAAAACACTTAGGGCAATGATGTTAGAGGAGGTGGCCCAGGTGGAGGAGGAGGAGGAGGATGAGGGCTCGTTTCTAACACTTTCGGGCCAGTCTGTTCGAAGTGGCTCAGAGGGAGGTTTGTTTAAGCAGCAGAGGACAGGTTCACAAGTCGCCAGCCAAGGCACTGTACTGGAGGACGAGGAGGATGAGGAGGAGGAGGTGGAGGGGGACGAGGATGACGCAAGTTCACAGCGGGGTGGCAGCCCAGGCCCATCACTGGTGCGTGGCTGGGGGGATACGGTGGACGATGACGATACGCCTCCCACAGAGGACAGCTTGTCCTTACCCATGGGTAGCCTGGCCCACATGAGCGAATATATGCTCCAATGCCTGCGCAACGACAGCAGAGTTGCCCACGTTTTAACGTGTGCAGACTACTGGGTGGCCACCCTGCTGGATCCCCGGTATAAAGACAATGTGCCCACTTTAATTCCTGAACTGGAGCGCGACCGTAAGATGCGCGAGTACAAGCGCACGCTGATAGAGGCGCTCTTGAGAGCATTCCCACATGTCACAGGGGAACAGGTGGAAGGTGAAGGCAGAGGAGTGGCAAGAGGTCGCCAACGCAGCTGTGTCACGGCCAGCTCATCTGAGGGCAGGGTTAGCATGGCAGAAATGTGGAAAAGTTTTGTCTCCACGCCACAGCTATCTGCACCGACACCTGATACGGAACGTGTTAGCAGGAGGCAGCATTTCACTAACATGGTTGAACAGTATGTCTGCACACCCCTCCACATCCTGACGGATGGTTCGGCCCCATTCAACTACTGGGTTTCGAAATTGTCCACGTGGCCAGAGTTAGCATGTTATGCCTTGGAGGTGCTTTCCTGCCCGGCGGCCAGCGTTTTATCTGAACGCGTATTCAGCACGGCAGGGGGCGTCATTACTGACAAGCGCAGCCGCCTGTCCACAGCCAACGTGGACAAGCTGACCTTCATAAAGATGAACCAGGCATGGATCGAACAGGACCTGTCCCTCCCTTGTGCAGAGTAGTCCTTATTAACTGCCTAAAACATGTCTTGTTGTGCTACGGGCCACTTCTTTATTTGATACAAATTTTATGAAACCCACAGTTGAATGAAACTCTTCTCTGTCTGGGCGCCGGGGCCTAACCAGATGAAAGTGGCCGGTTAAACTAACGGGTGACATGAAGCCATAACCTCTGCCATGCTACCTCTGTCTTCTGTCTGGGTGCTGAGGCCTAAGTCAAATAAAGCGGTCTTCTGCTGTGCTGGGGGATATGAAGCTAATCTCTGACCTCTCTCCTCTGTCTGGGTCCAAAGGCCTAAATCACTGAAAGAGGCCTTCTCCTGTGGTGTGTGATATGATGCCAGAATATGTGCTGTGGGGCCTCTCTCCTCTTCCTGGGTGCAGGGGTCAAATAAACTAAATTGTGGCCTACTCCTGTGGTGGTTGATATGATGCCTGATTCTCTGATGTGGAACCTCTCTCCTCTGTTTGGGTGAAGGGGTCAAAGTAACTAAATGGTGGCTTCTCCTGTGGTGGCTGATATGATGCCAGAATATGTGCTGTGGTGCCTCTCTCCTCTTCCTGGGTGCAGGGGTCAAAGTAACTAAATGGTGGCTTCTCCTGTGGTGGCTGATATAATGCCAGAATATGTGCTGTGGGGCCTCTCTCCTCTTCCTGGGTGCAGGGGTCAAAGTAACTCAATGGTGGCTTCTCCTGTGGTGGCTGATATGATGCCAGAATATGTGCTGTGGTGCCTCTCTCCTCTGTCTGGGTCCAAAGGCCTAAATCACTGAAAGAGGCCTTCTCCTGTGGTGTGTGATATGATGCCAGAATATGTGCTGTGGTGCCTCTCTCCTCTTCCTGGGTGCGGGGGTCAAAGTAACTCAATGGTGGCTTCTCCTGTGGTGGCTGATATGATGCCAGAATATGTGCTGTGGTGCCTCTCTCCTCTTCCTGGGTGCGGGGGTCAAAGTAACTCAATGGTGGCTTCTCCTGTGGTGGCTGATATGATGCCAGAATATGTGCTGTGGGGCCTCTCTCCTCTTCCTGGGTGCAGGGGTCAAAGTAACTCAATGGTGGCTTCTCCTGTGGTGGTTAGTATGATGCCAGAATATGTGCTGTGGGGCCTCTCTCCTCTTCCTGGGTGCAGGGGTCAAAGTAACTCAATGGTGGCTTCTCCTGTGGTGGCTGATATGATGCCAGAATATGTGCTGTGGTGCCTCTCTCCTCTGTCTGGGTCCAAAGGCCTAAATCACTGAAAGAGGCCTTCTCCTGTGGTGTGTGATATGATGCCTGAATATGTGCTGTGGTGCCTCTCTCCTCTTCCTGGGTGCGGGGGTCAAAGTAACTCAATGGTGGCTTCTCCTGTGGTGGCTGATATGATGCCAGAATATGTGCTGTGGTGCCTCTCTCCTCTTCCTGGGTGCGGGGGTCAAAGTAACTCAATGGTGGCTTCTCCTGTGGTGGCTGATATGATGCCAGAATATGTGCTGTGGGGCCTCTCTCCTCTTCCTGGGTGCAGGGGTCAAAGTAACTCAATGGTGGCTTCTCCTGTGGTGGTTAGTATGATGCCAGAATATGTGCTGTGGGGCCTCTCTCCTCTTCCTGGGTGCAGGGGTCAAAGTAACTCAATGGTGGCTTCTCCTGTGGTGGCTGATATGATGCCAGAATATGTGCTGTGGTGCCTCTCTCCTCTTCCTGGGTGCGGGGGTCAAAGTAACTCAATGGTGGCTTCTCCTGTGGTGGCTGATATGATGCCAGAATATGTGCTGTGGGGCCTCTCTCCTCTTCCTGGGTGCAGGGGTCAAAGTAACTCAATGGTGGCTTCTCCTGTGGTGGTTAGTATGATGCCAGAATATGTGCTGTGGGGCCTCTCTCCTCTTCCTGGGTGCAGGGGTCAAAGTAACTCAATGGTGGCTTCTCCTGTGGTGGCTGATATGATGCCAGAATATGTGCTGTGGTGCCTCTCTCCTCTTCCTGGGTGCGGGGGTCAAAGTAACTCAATAGTGGCTTCTCCTGTGGTGGCTGATATGATGCCAGAATATGTGCTGTGGGGCCTCTCTCCTCTTCCTGGGTGCAGGGGTCAAAGTAACTCAATGGTGGCTTCTCCTGTGCTGATTGATATAAAGCTGATGGTTGTGCCATCTGACATGGTTGCCAGGGTCTGATTCAATGGGGGCCTACTCCTGTGGTGGGTGATCTAAATGCCTGATTCTCTGCTGTGAAACCTCTCTCCTCCGTCTGGGTGTAGGAGTCAAAGTCTTTCAAAGTCGCCTTCTCCTGTGCTGATTGATATGAAGCTGATGGTTGTGCCATCTGACATGGTTGCCGGGGTCCCATTAAATTGTGGCCTACTCCTGTGGTGGTTGATATGATGCCTGATTCTCTGATGTGGAACCTCTCTCCTCTGTTTGGGTGAAGGGGTCAAAGTAACTAAATGGTGGCTTCTCCTGTGGTGGCTGATATGATGCCAGAATATGTGCTGTGGGGCCTCTCTCCTCTTCCTGGGTGCAGGGGTCAAAGTAACTCAATGGTGGCTTCTCCTGTGGTGGCTGATATGATGCCAGAATATGTGCTGTGGTGCCTCTCTCCTCTTCCTGGGTGCGGGGGTCAAAGTAACTCAATGGTGGCTTCTCCTGTGGTGGCTGATATGATGCCAGAATATGTGCTGTGGTGCCTCTCTCCTCTTCCTGGGTGCAGGGGTCAAAGTAACTAAATGGTGGCTTCTCCTGTGGTGGTTGATATGATGCCTGATTCTCTGCTGTGAAACCTCTCTCCTCCATCTGGGTGTAGGGGGCAAAGTCTTTCAAAGTCGCCTTCTCCTGTGCTGATTGATATAAAGCTGATGGTTGTGCCATCTGACATGGTTGCCAGGGTCTGATTCAATGGGGGCCTACTCCTGTGGTGGGTGATCTAAATGCCTGATTCTCTGCTGTGAAACCTCTCTCCTCCGTCTGGGTGTAGGGGTCAAAGTCTTTCAAAGTCGCCTTCTCCTGTGCTGATTGATATGAAGCTGATGGTTGTGCCATCTGACATGGTTGCCGGGGTCCCATTAAATTGGGGCCTACTCCTGTGGTGGGTGATCTAAATGCCTGATTCTCTGCTTTGAAACCTCTCTCCTCCGTCCGGGTGTAGGGGTCAAAGTCTGTCAAAGTCGCCTTCTCCTGTGCTGATTGATATAAAGCTTATGCTTGTGCCATCTGACATGGTTGCCGGGGTCTGATTCAATGGTGGCCTACTCCTGTGGTGGGTGATCTAAATGCCTGATTCTCTGCTGTGTAACCTCTCTCCTCCGTCTGGGTGTAGGGGTCAAAGTAACTAAATGGTGGCCTACTCCTGTGGTGGGTGATATGATGCCTGGTTCTCTGCTGTGGGACCTCTCTCCTTTGTCTGGGTGCTGTGGTCAAAATAATAGTAAGTGACCTTCTCCATTGGTGGGTGACTTGAAGCCTGATTCTGTGCTATGGGACCTCACTCCAATTAATATTGTTTAATTTTTATTTATTTTATGTTAACTCATCATTTCCCTATCTACATTTGTTTGCAGGGGATTTAACTACATTTTGCTGCCTTTTGCAGCCCTCTAGCCCTTTCCGGGTGTGTTTTACAGCCTTTTTAGTGCCCAAAAGTTCGGGTCCCCATTGACTTCTATGGGGTTCGGGTTCGGGATGAAGTTCGGGTCGAGTTCGGATCCCGAACCCGAACATTTTTCGAAAGTTCGGCCGAACTCGTCGAACCCGAACATCCAGGTGTTCGCTCAACTCTACCTATATCCAATTCTTATTTTTCTCTTCTATATAACGACTCCTCACTAACTTATCTTTTACAGTGTGGTTTCTTCTAAAGGATATTAACGGTCTTTGCTCTACATATTCTGGTAAACTGGCCTCGTCTTTTAATATGTCTCAATTGTTCTATACTGCTTTTTTTACGAGTTCTGCTGTTGGGCTGAATTTGAAGGAGAATGCAAACCTTCCTTTATTTTTATCACATATATATATATATTTGTGGTCACGGCTGCGGATGTGAAGACCTTGTGTAGAATAGCGGGGGACAGGCCTGCCCTGTTTACTTACCTCATACCTGGACTAAATGGCTGGTGGTGTGCCCTTAGCCATGAACGCGGGTAGGCCTATAAGGGGGCATACCCTGGTAGAAGTAGAAAAATGAGGGAGGGTGGGAGGGGCACAGATAGCTCACGGGCAAGGAGGAACGCGTGCCCTGGCTATTTAAAGGCACCTCCGCCCCTCCCACAAATGCAGGCTGACATGTCAGCCTTAACTACTTGTGGTCACGGCTGCGGATGTGAAGACCTTGTGTAGAATAGCGGGGGACAGGCCTGCCCTGTTTACTTACCTCATACCTGGACTAAATGGCTGGTGGTGTGCCCTTAGCCATGAACGCGGGTAGGCCTATAAGGGGGCAAAGAACAAGCCAGGTAATGTAGAAAAGGGAGTTTATTGTACCTGCAGAACATCATAAAACCAGACTACAGAAGGCCTTGGATATCTCCCGGTGTGGATTCGGAATGTAGCGCCCGTAGCATGCCGAGTGCCAGCGCCCCATTTTTTGGATGATGTGAGCTGGGACATTATGCCTTGATGCTGCAGATGCAGCCCCAATGCGGAAGGAATGCCCTGAAATGGTTTTTGGATCATGACCTAAACCCGCCACTAGGGAACGGATGTGCGAGATGAATTGGGATGACGTGATGGATCTGACTTTAAGGGGAAGCAACGGGATGTCTCGGGCCGAATCGCCCAACACTGCCAGGAGCTGCTGGAGGACCTGGATCGGGCACCATTCATTGAAAGTGGGGAAGTACCTGATCCCCACTGGTGGACCGACTTGAGATGTCTTAGATGAAGCGAGGTACAGGATGAACTGGTCTCCCTGCCGGACCAGCTGGCCCCTAGTCAAGCCTTTGGCTTTAGCAGAGGAGCTGGTGAATTCCCCTGGCCGCAAAAAACCATAAAAGCTGAGGTACATGGCCGCTTTGACCACGGTACTAGCAAGGAGCCCAAAAGGATTACCATCTAGGGAGGTGGATAACTTCCTGAAGAGCTCTCCTGATACCGGCTGTCTGAGAGAGCTTGGACCCCTGCTACTTTTTTGAATGCCCCTAAGGGTGGCTTTTATCAGTTGTGACAGGAAAATCGATCTACAGTCCGGATCTTCTAATGAGAGGAAATGCTGTACCCCGGCCAGGTATAGCTTTATGGAATTGTAGGACAGTTTGAGCTCCAAATGGCAGTATGCCAAGAAAGCCATGATGTACGCCGTCTTGCCGGTATCATGTCTTGGGTGAAGGAGCGTGAACTTGTGGAACACATTCCAGCCTGTTCTATAGTTTCTGGACGTGTTGACCGATAAAGAATTTCTCACCAGACTTTTTGCTGAATCAATGAACGATTTTAATCCAAGATCAGAGTCTGGAACGCAGGAGGGGAAAGACCCACTTGGTCCGCCTCCGGCATTGCCTGGAAAAAATCATGAAAATGAAATCGTGACAAGGCATCTGCGGCGATATTTTGTTTACCCTGGATATGCCTGCAAGTGACATGAAAATTGTGACAGAGGGAAAGCCAGACCAATCTACGGACAAATGACATGATGAATGGAGATTTCGATCTGCCTTTGGCGATTATGTCTACCACCGCCTGATTATCCGTGATGAAAACTACCGATGAATTGGCCCATTGACTGCCCCAAACTTGAGCCGCCGCTACAATGGGGTACACCTCTAGTAAAGGGGAAGATTTTAAAGCTTGCTGCGCAGAAGACACCTCTGGGGGCCAGGAACCAGCGAACCACTGATTCCCGCTGATTGCTGCGTAACCTGCAGAAGCCGCGGCGTCCGTGAAGATCGTGGCTGATGTGGGACCCCATAGTGGGACAAACATGGAGACACCGTTCCAGCTGGCGAGGAACGTGTCCCACATTGCTAAATCCGCGATCGCTTGGCTGTCTAGGCAGATGAGACTATCCTGCTCGGAGGCTGCTGGAAGCAGCTGTAGCAAACGGGAAGTGAAAGCTCTGCCCTGCGGCATGATCCTGGTAGCAAAGTTCAACATACCCAGCAAAGATTGTAACTCAACCTTAGTGAAACGCCTGGAGCCTGCTGCCTTGGAGATCTCTTCCCTGATTTTGGCAAGCTTCTCTTCCGGAAGCCTAGCTTGCATTTTAACGGAGTCCAACACTATCCCTAGAAAGGTAATTACCGTCGAAGGGCCTTCTATCTTTGAAGAGGCGACAGGAACATTGAGCACAGAGAAGACCCGGAGAAGGGACCTGAGCTTGCTGGGTCTGATACCTGGGGATTCAACCAACAGGAAATCATCCAGGTAATGGATGACCAGCGGGCAATCGCAGCAGTTGACTAGAATCCAATGCAGAGCCTGTGCGAACTGATCAAACAACCAGGGGCTGCTCTTGGATCCAAAGGTCAGACGGCTAGCAAAATAATAAAGATTTTGCCATTTGATGCCGTACCACCTCCAGAGCTGCGGGTGAATGGGGAGCAATTTGAACGCGTCTGCGATATCCGCCTTGGATAGCCAAGCCCCTCTGCCAACCTGGAGAATGAGTTGTATGGCTTCATCCACTGAGGAGTACCTCATGGAGAACTCTTCGGAGGGGATCAGAGAATTTAAACTCGGGATGACGGAACCATGAGGCGCAGAAAGATCATAGATTAGACGTTTTTTATTTGAGAATTTTTTTGCCACAATGCCGATAGGGCTGACCCTCCATGAATCGAAGGGGACAGTGGAAAATGGCCCTATGAGGAATCCCTTCTCCAGCTCTGATTGTATGAGGCCTCCTACCGAGTCTGTTTCCTTGGCTGCTGAGAGGAGGTTGGGACCCTCCCAGGTGGACTGGGGAAGTACGACCAGACCCGTATGAAAACCCTCTGAAAACCCTACTGTGAGAAACTGAACAAAACGGGGATTGGGATGGTTGTGTAGGAGAGTTGCCAGGAGATGTATGTTGACTCCGACTAGTCAGGAGGTCCTGGAGGAACGCTGAGGGCAAGTTGTGATGGGATGGGCTCTAAAGCAACCAGAGCAAATGTGCAGGGCTCGACATTTATTATAATTACATATGGCCAAGTTGTAATTGTTGCACAATTGACTATTACCCAGGAAAACTATGGGGCGGCCTAATTTGTCGGTGGATGGAGTGGGTCTTGGTGTGAAACTGGAGGCGCTGGGAAGGAACCTGCCCTGGGAGACGGGAGGGACCACGTTGGGGCACCAATCTGACGAGTGGAGGATGGAATTGCACGACGCACAAGCTGGTGCCTTGAGACCAGCAAAATGGCGGCAAAAGAGCTCCATGTCCATGGATGCCCAATTAGTGGTGCGGTGGAACTGGGCCAGAGTGGCGGCCGCCTTGGCCGAAAACGAGCGATGATAATCATAGAAGGCGTGGCCGCCATACGTGTGGCCCAGATCCGTGACCCTGTACAGGTAGGTGTCCAGTTCCTCCCGTCTTCCAGGGCAGGCGGAGCAGATGATGTCCCTAAATAAGCTGAAGGCCAGGACAAATTCGGGGATGGATAGTTTTTTGTTAAGGCGGACGTCCCTGGCTTTTAGAGTGATGGAAACGTCGCCGCACGCGATGGTCCGATTGTCAATGGTGTCATGGGTAGCAATGAGAATGCTAGCTAAATTTACGTCCTTGCCGTCTATAATATCCCTTCTAATGTTATCTGGGACAAAGTGTGCCGGAGCTACCTCAGGTGTGAACGAAGCCCTACCTGGGGAATGGGAACACGAAGCAGTGACCAATGGAACCGGAGGGATGGAGGGACAAGGTGACAGCCCTCTGGATTCTACCGCCACCAGTCTGGCCTGCATATCCGAGACGGAAGTGGCAATGTTGTTGATTGTGGCATGCAACTGTGCCAATGAAAGCTGAATCGTTGACATGGGCACTTGATCCGCTGGAGGGGCCGTGGGCTCGGACACCAGGAGTCGGTATAGCTCCGCCTTCCGAGCCGACGCAGGGTAACAAATCCCTCGGCTGTTGAGCTCTTTGATTATTCTTGGAATGGTCCAACTCCTGAGTGACATGGTGCTGCCGTGGGCGGAAGCGGACGAGTCAGGGATGGATAAGGAATCCTCGTGGTCCGATAGATGGGACATACTGTTGGAGTGAGAAATGGTGACAGAATTAAAGGTCGGACGACCCTGGAGTAAATAGTTCCCCGTGATGGTGGACATTGTATTATTATTAAATAAATTATATATTTATTTTAATTTTTTATTTTTTGTGCTGGTGCAGACCGGAATGTGAGCGCTTACCTGTGTGGACCTGAAAAAGAAAGTGACAGCTGGTGATTATGACGTGACTAACCGTGGAGGGAAGTGTACTGTGACAAAGAGGTGTGCACCGAAGTAAGAATGACTAGACGGTACCTGAAGAATGACCCTGGAAAAACAAAGGAGCAATCACAACTGGCCCCGGACCTGAAGTGTACAGGACGATAATGTTAGTACACATGAGGCTGGGAGAGAGGTAACAAGAACATTGAAAAAATCTTTATTCATTTTTGAACGTAAGCCTGAAAACGACCAGGCAACAGAATTAATGATTTAAAAACGTAAGCCCGCATGACGTAACAAGCAACAAAATTACCATAAGAGTTAAAAACGTAAACCTGGATGGCGTGACAGGCTACATGAAAAATAAATAAATAAATAAATAAAATAAAACGTAAGCCCAACACGTAGCAGGCAACATAAAGTATTGAATTAAAAACGTAAACCTGCAGAACGTAACAGGCAGAGTTTATGCTCAGTTAAAAACGTACACCTGGTTGACGTGACAGGCATCATTTATAAATTAAAAACGTAAGGCCGGCGACGTAGCAGGCCACAGAATTACGAATTAAAAACGTAAACCTGAACAACGTAACAGGCAACCAAAATTATAACAGAGTAAAACGTGAACCTGGATGGCGTTTACAGGCTAAATAATTAAGTTAAACGTAAGACCGAAGACGTGGCAGGCAACGGAAATTATTGAATTGAACACGTGAGCCTGCAGGACGTAACAGGGCAACAGAATTAATCATACATGGAAATATTAATTAATATTAATGTTGCAGGCATCCGCATGAAGCCAGTAAAAAACGTATGGCCGGGAAAGAGTGACAGGCCCCAAACATGCAGAGATATGTAAAATTGAGCGTTGGATATATGACGGTGACCTGCGGGAACAGTGGCAGCAGTGTTGCCCGGGGCAACGTAAGCAACTGACGATAAACTGTTTTGTTTTTTGTTTTTTGGGTTAAGAATTTATGATAGTTTTTAATTTGTGTCCATATTTCTTAATGATTTTATGGACTTCTTTTCCCCCAGGTTGGGCTGTGCTTGACTTGTTGTATTTTTTTTTTTTTTTTTTTTTTTTTTTAACTTTAACAGACAACCTAGGGTAAGCTATGGTTGTCCTGCTTGCTCTTTTTTTTTTTTTTTTTAAACTTTATCAAGCTGTCTCCATGCTGCCACCCTGTGGAACGCTGAGCGGCAGCAGGAGAAGGAGGAACAAGTCGGACAATCTGACCGGGCAGAAGCAGGGAGGAGGTGCCGAAGTATCGCGGGACTTGCGCGGGAGACCGAGGGACGTAGCGATGGGGGATATGGTCTGGTGTGGGATCCGACACCCGGCTAAACCACAGAACCCAGGCGGGCAGCGCTGAGGGAAGCCGACGGTGGCCAGGTACTGGGGGCAGTAGGCAGGGGACCGGCAAGCCTGAACCTAGGGAAAATAAGGGGGGGGGGGGCAGCCATGTTACCTGTGCGTTCGGCTGCAGCACACCGGAGCAGCCTGTCAGTTGAAGGGAGCCGCGGCCCCCGCATACTTACGGGTGGCTGATACACGTGTGTGTTGGCGACGTGAGCTAGGCGGGAAACAACAGCAGTAACTCCTCCTTGCACAGATAGCTCACGGGCAAGGAGGAACGCGTGCCCTGGCTATTTAAAGGCACCTCCGCCCCTCCCACAAATGCAGGCTGACATGTCAGCCTTAACTACATATATATATATATTTTTTTTTTTTATAATTAGGTCTGTTTATGCTCTCCTGCTTTTGCCATAGCTTTCTCCAAGAATCTCTCTGGATAAACCCTATTTAGAAGGCGTTCCTTTAGATCTAAGGCTTGTTTACTATAACCCTCTTCAGTGTTGTTAATTCTCCTTAATCTCACAAATTGTCCATATGGTACTGATTCCTTTACATTATGGGGATGGAAGCTGTTGTAGTGCAGTAAGGAGTTGGTCGCCGTGGGCTTACGATAGACCTCCGTGACCAGCCCCCCATCAGTTACCAACACAGCTACATCTAAAAATTTGAGGGTAGTGCCCCCAAAATTGATGGTGAACTTCATATTTATGTTATTGTGTTTGTTTAGATACGTGACAAATTCCTCACATTGAGACCTTGTGCCAGACCATACTATGAAGATGTTATCCCCATAGCGCAGGAAAAGTTGGGTATAACAAAGGTAGGGATTACCGGTGGAGAAGTGGAATCTATCCTCAAATCTCGCCAAGTAGATATTCGCAAATGTGCAAGATACCGGGGTCCCCATGGCAGTACCATGTCTCTGCCTATACCACCTGTTCCCAAACCTAAATACATTGTTGGTTAAAATAAAATACAAAGCCAAATCTTTCAATGCCAAGAGGAAGTCATTAGTATCACTTAAATAGGCAGGAGCACTTGCAAGAAGTGGCCTTAACAGCCAGTCCACATATTTGGATAAGGGTTCAGTGACTGACCCAATCCCCACCACAATAGAGAGGCCAGGGGGCTGGGTCAGTGACTTGTGTGCTTTGGGCAAAAAGTGCCACAATGGTTTAGTGAGGAATGGAGGTACAAGTTTATCAATCATGTGACTAGGAAGAAATTCTTCCATCCCATATTTGTTTAATAATTCTTTAAGCAGAGACTGTATACCCCACGGGGTCCCCAGGTAATCTTTCATACACACTGGTATCCCATAATTGTCTAAGAGATTCCTGTACATAATATTCTCTGGTCATGAGTACCGCAATGCCCCCCTTGTCTGCTGGTTTCACCACAACGTCTTCATGTGAACGAATCCACTCAAGAGCAATTTTTTCTATTATACTGATATTTTCCTTCGCGTTAGGATATATGAGAGCCCTCATATCTTTTAATACTTGATGATAAAAGATGTCTATGCTATTCTCAGCATGCAAGGGGGGACAGAACCTAGATCCAACTCCACCACCAAATTTGCCACCCACATATCCCTCCTCCTTCTCACCAGTAAGATCTGTGTTAGCAAGGAGCTCCAAACATGAGATCTCAGCTTCACTGAACCTCTCTGAGATGTTAAAGCTCAGTGGGTCAGTGACAACTGGAATCTCACCCTGTTTTACAGTTTGGGCCTCAATGGGGGTTTCATTAAACATTTTACGTAAATGTAGTTTGCGTTCAGATTTAAACAGATCTAGAACAAATCCCACCATGTCGAACTGTTCTACCAGACTATATCCCAATCCCTTGTTCAGGGCAGCGATACATTCTGGTGACAAGTTGTACCCATTGAGGTTGATAACAATGTCACTTCCAGATTAAGTATCTGAGGGACATATTATTGTCTCCATGAGACCTGTTCCTTTTTGCGAATAGATTTTCTCAAGCTTCTTGGTTTTTCTTCTACCCCTTCTGATGTTTCTCCTAAAGGGTCTTTTTTCGATGACTGATCTCCATGGTTGTTAGGATCGTCTGAAACACTAGAGTCTGAATCAGTTGTTCAGTAATCGCTTCTATTGCGATGCTGAGACCGTTTCTTATATCATAATCATGCTTGTCCCTTAAAAATCTCTCTCTCTTTCTCTCTTTGACCTCTGTCTGTGTGATCACAAATTTTTTATTCATCTTTTTCTCAAATGCTTGGAACTGGCTCTCTGTAAGTCGGGTTTTAAGTTCCTCCGTTTTATTTAACGTTCACTGTGGTATATTCCGAATCTTCTCCTTTCAGAACCGTTTCTAGAATATTAATGGAAAATTCTGCATGTAGCTTCTGCCATTCTGTTTCAAGCGTTGTATCATCATTATATTGTAGTGAATCTTTATAAACGCGGAGTCCCCTAGGCACTTTTTTACTCTCTCTATAAGACATAAGAGAATTTACAGTCCAGAATAAACAGACCTCTTTGTCTGCTAAATGTACCACCCTTATTTCCAGGGCCTTTGTACTCAAGGTCTGTAGAGTGTCTTTCGAATTGCATTGCATATCACACAGCACTTGCACCCTAATAAGAACGATTTGATGGAATTACAGAGCTGTATAATGGCAATTTGGATCCCCAGTCAGTGCTGCAAGGTGTAATAGGATTGTTCCTTTTACCCAGGCTGTTACCTCCCCTACTGAACCCTGTTCAACATAAATTCTGTGGAATTATTCCTCCCTATCTTTCCCTACACCTTGAATAATCTTGTTTTTTAGCACAATGAAGTTTTTTCTATCACTGTCCCTGGCGCCTGCAGACATCTCTCCCTGCACTAAGTACACTAGTAAATGGCAGAATCTAAGATTGCTGCCGCTATTTATAAGGCTGTGACATCACAGGGCTGTCTGGCTGTTGATTGGCTGCATGCATGGCAATATGAATGATCCCGTCTTCCCAGAGTTCCTTTCTCCATGTCCTCACATGTGCAGCAGCCATTTTAGAAAAAAAATTGATTTGTTACCATGAAGCGCGAGGAAATTCACCTTTAGTGCAAATCAAATTTTTCCTGAAATTCTGAACAAATTCCACTTCGTCAGCTTCGATTCGCTCATTTCTATTCCTTATATTTTATTTTGAGTTTTAATTAAAAATGAAAGATAATAATGTCAAGTGTATGGGAATAAAGACGCCAAAAATAATAAGGGGTCAACCTCCATTCATAGGTAACTGGCAGTTAGCAATGGATATGGATGATGAAGGGCATTCTGAATAGTACCCTATTCTATGTTTTGGTTTGGAGTCCCATTGTAATGCTTCTGTGTGAATTGTTCCTCTGTTGTGGCATCACATAGTTATTTTTTTCTATACTGTAATGTCACTCCATACATGCAGACATTATAAGCATGCTATTCTTGTCCCTGTGAAATATTTTTGCATTACACCTGTACTGTCAAATTGCTGTAAGCATAATATTCCTATGCTGGAACATTACTGGGTAGATATTACTATGTGCATTATTCTGGTGTGCAACACCACTTTGGTTATTATCCCTGTACTGTGACATCACTGTGTATATATCTGTACTCTGATATCCCTGTGATTATTATCTCTGTATGATGACATAACTGTGTTTATTATATCTGTACTCTGATATCCCTGTGATTATTATCTCTGTACTGTGACATTGCTGTGTTTACAGTCTCTGTACTGTGATATCAGTGGGTGTATTATCCCCTTGCTGTGACATCACTGTATTTATTATCCCTGTGCTGTGACATCACTGTGTTTATTATCTCTGTACTGTGACATCACAATGTTTATTATCCCTGTACTGTGACATCACTGTGTTTATTATCTCTGTACTGTGACATCACTGTGTTTATTATCCTGTACTGTGACATCACAATGTTTATTATTCCTGTACTGTGACATCACTGTGTTTATTATTCCTGTACTGTGACATCACTGTGTTTATTATCCTGTACTGTGACATCAGTGTGTTTATTATCCCTGTACTGTGACATTGCTGTGTTTATTATGCTGGTACTCTGAAAACTCTGTGTTTATTATATCTGTACTGTGACATCACTGTGTTTATTATCCCTGTACTCTGACATCACTGTGTTTATTATCCCTGTACTCTGACATCACTGTGTTTATTATCTCTGTATTGTGACATCACTGTGTTTATTATGTCTGTACTCTGACATCACTGTGTTTATTATCCCTGTACTGTGACATCACTGTGTTTATTATGTCTGTATTGTGACATCCTTGTGTTTATTATCCTTGTACTATGATATTACTGTGTTTATAATTAGTGTTGAGCGAATCGATCCGAATTTTAGGGAAAATTTGATTTGCCATGAAGCTGAATTTCCTCGTGCTTCGTGGTAACTAATTGATTTTCCCTGAAATGGGCCAAAAAATAAAAAAAGATCATACTTACCTCATCCATTTAAGCGTGAAGAGCCTGCCGCCGCCATCTTGATGGAAGATTGATTAAAGATTGAAGATCCCGTACAAAATCCCATGCTTCGGATACTTCGATTCGCTCAACACTACCATTTATTTCTATGGGAGTTCTGGAGATATGTTTAATACCCCCTGTATTTTGATATTGCTATATTTTATACCCCTGTAATGTGACATCCCAGTGTTTATTAACTCTGTGCTGTCACACTGTAGGCATTGACTCTGTACTGTAATATCTTTGTGCATATTATCCATGTACTGTGATATCACTGTGTTTATTATGTCTGTATTGTGACATCCTTGTGTTTATTATCCTTGTACTATGATATTACTGTGTTTATAATTAGTGTTGAGCGAATCGATCCGAATTTTAGGGAAAATTTGATTTGCCATGAAGCTGAATTTCCTCGTGCTTCGTGGTAACTAATTGATTTTCCCTGAAATGGGCTAAAAAATAAAAAAAAGATCATACTTACCTCATCCAAACTAAATTAGGGTTAATTTCTGATATATTGTACATTTTACCCCTTTATCCCGTGTCATCTTCTGCACCCATTTTCAGGGCATTACTTATTGAGACTCCCTTTGCTTACTTTATTCAAGAGCTTTTCGGCACGAGTTAAAAAAGAGTAGCTTGTCATTGGACAGCACAGACTAGATTATTAAACAAGAGACAGCCCCTTTAAGGCTGCAGGAAAGTCTACCATCCCCTTGCTCCCCAGTCTGTAGGTTGCCAACGGTCTGCAATGTATCTGCCTATGGATTTAAGAAGCAGAGGTAGGGATTTGAAATTCTTTTAGATTCTGTATGGGTAAGTATAGGGGCCAAAAAAGGGTTCCAACAATGACGCTATTTGGGAGGACTGAGGTTTGAATAGTTATGTAGTTGTATAGTATGTTATATAAAATGACTCCAAAGTAAATATTCAATCCAAAAGAATAAAAAAATTAAAAAAATGCATATAACAGGAAATGACAAATAACTGTGAAAAGCTTTTTGCCCCTTCCACAAATATAAATAATACTAATAATAAAATAATAATTTTGGAAAATAACAATATTGTAGGATTTATTATAGTGTTTAACTGCAGGGCAATGCTGTGGACAGCTTCAATTTACCATGTTATAGGATGCCAGAAAATCACTGGCAATAAATGTAATCTAAATAAATCCATAGATAATTAGAGATGACACCACGATCAATGAATTCTGTGTGATATCTAGATGGCTCTGCAGGGCATGGGGTGGCTGATCGAATATGTGCATGAATTTGTTGCATTTTATGGCATAGCTTTCATTTTATCTGCTTTAATTACAAATATAACATTTTCCTTTATATCAACAGGGGAAATATGAGAATGTATTGAGTTTAATGATCTGTTGTAGCCACTTGGGCCATAAAATAGCTTTCAGAGGATTTCATTTAATCATCGCTGCCTTTGGGTGCAACGGGGACCGTGAATCTGGACTTACTAAAGGAGGAAGCTCATAATGATCTTCTTGTCATTCAGGAGACACGGTTTCACTATTCATTGAGATTAAAATGTACCTGTGAGAACAGAACAAATCTGTTTTTTTCATACCCTAGTGGAAATTTACTTCTACAGGTAGCCAGCTGTTATGGAAAATGTACCGTTTAGAGAGTTACTGTAGAAATCAACTTAGCCATTGCTCATTTCTAATTGAACACCAATGTAGGCTCTTTTTATATGTTATGAACATGGTAAGCATTTTCTAAAAATACTGTGAAGTTCTATTAATCTAGAATCTGACAATCCAGAACTCTTGCTATTAGCAAAAATAATCCCAGTTTGCCAGGAAATTGCTTTTATGACTCAATATTAATCTTGTCAAGAAGGCTAGGAGGAGAGCTTGGGTAGCTGCCTTCTTACCAACAAAGCTTGTTCTGAGGACCAGTAATGCAGAGGACTGGCAGTGGGTCATTCCCACCTGCCAGTATATACACTCACCTAAAGAATTATTAGGAACACCATACTAATACGGTGTTGGACCCCCTTTTGCCTTCAGAACTGCTTTAATTCTACGTGGCATTGATTCAACAAGGTGCTGATGGCATTCTTTAGAAATGTTGGCCCATATTGATAGGATAGAATCTTGCAGTTGATGGAGATTTGAGGAATGCACATCCAGGGCATGAAGCTCCCGTTCCACCACCTCCCAAAGATGCTCTATTGGGTTGAGATCTGGTGACTGTGGGGGCCATTTTAGTACAGTGAACTCATTGTCATGTTCAAGAAACCAATTTGAAATGATTCGAGCTTTGTGACATGGTGCATTATCCTGCTGGAAGTAGCCATCAGAGGATGGATACATGTTCTCATTCTGTTTACGCCAAATTCGGACTCTACCATTTGAATGTCTCAACAGAAATTGAGGCACATCAGACCAGGCAACATTTTTCCAGTCTTCAACAGTCCAATTTTGGTGAGCTCGTGCAAATTGTAGCCTCTTTTTCCTATTTGTAGTGGAGATGAGTGGTACCCGGTGGGGTCTTCTGCTGTTGTAGCCCATCCGCCTCAAGGTTGTGCGTGTTGTGGCTTCACAAATGCTTTGCTGCATACCTCGGTTGTAACGAGTGGTTATTTCAGTCAACGTTGCTCTTCTATCAGCTTGAATCAGTTGGCCCATTCTCCTCTGACCTCTAGCATCCACAAGGCATTTTTGCCCACAGGACTGCCGCATACTGGATGTTTTTCCCTTTTCACACCATTCTTTGTAAACCCTAGAAATGGTTGTGCGTGAAAATCCCAGTAACTGAGCAGATTGTGAAATACTCAGACTGGCCCGTCTGGCACCAACAACCATGCCATGCTCAAAATTGCTTAAATCACCTTTCTTTCCCATTCTGACATTCAGTTTGGAGTTCAGGAGATTGTCTTGACCAGGACCACACCCCTAAATGCATTGAAGCAACTACCATGTGATTGGTTGACTAGATAATTGCATTAATGAGAAATAGAACAGGTGTTCCTAATAATTCTTTAGGTGAGTGTATATTTTGCTCCAACAAGAACTGAATCTTTACTCCGATGAAGGAAATTTTTGATTCCACGTAACAAGTGTCATACTCTACCAGTGTGGGATTCTAAATGAGACAGATTGAACATTTGTCAAAGGAGTTATCCCATGATTAAAATGAAAATCATACATAATTACTAGAATTACATGACAACCACTTTCTAACAAAGCTGGAACCAGTCCTGTACCTCACATGGATCCAGAGATCTCCCCATACATTGCTCCAATTGTTCTGCTAGTTTTATCCAACGCTGTCAGCTTAGGAGGTGGGTCCTTTCTGCTGTAGCTGTTTGCAGTTGACAGATGGAACTCAGCATGTGCTTCTGTTTCAGTAAGCAGGGCACAGAAATAAGAAAAAGAGCAAACAGCAGTCGGTGCTATACAGATAGATTTCACTCAGTAGCTATAATACATTTTAATTACATGCAATTACAAAAATATTCAGATCCAGGTGCTGATTTTTGAAACTGTAGAATATTTTTCCTGGGGCAACCCCTTTAACCACCTCCGGACCGCTGTACGCAGATTCGCGTTCCGGAGGTGGCAGCGCTGCGCACAGTCACGCATATACGCGTCATCTCGCGAGACGCGAGATTTCGCTCCAAGCCGGCCCGCGCATGCGCATCGCGGGCCGGCAAAAGTTAAAGAACAAGTTCGTCACCAGCCTGCCAGCAACGATCATTGGCTGGCAGGCTGGCGATTTTTAAAAAATCCAATCACAAGCCATATAACAGATCATATTAGTAAATATGATCTGTTATATGGCTTCTCTGCTCCTCTGCTGGTCCTTTTCGTCGGTTGGATCCAGCAGAGAAGCAGACATCACTGTGAGTACACCAAACACTTCACTGTAGCCCCTGATCACCCCCCTGCACCCCAATTAACCCTTTGATCACCCCTTTGATCGCCCCTGTCAATCACCAGTGAAAGGAAAAAAAGTGATCAGTGTAAACTGTCACTTTTTTTTTTTCACTAGTATTGGCTGTTAGGTTTTAGGGATAGTTTAGGCCCCTTGGTTAGGTAGTTAGCGTCAGTTAGCGCCCACCCCACCGCACCGCAGTCACTTTTATTCGCTGAATAGCGTATCGCTAATCAGCATTTGTACTTTTATAGTATCTGTAAGTGATCAAAACTGATCACGGTCAGATCTATAATAGTATTAGTGTCACTTTAGTTCGCCCTCCACCCAAAACGCAGTGTTTGCACGATCAGGCCTGATCGGTCGCCCACACGTGCGTTCACCCACGCCCGCCCCACCGCAGTGACAAAAAATATATATTTTTTGATCACTGCACATTCATTTTACACGCACTGCGGCGATAAAAAAATCAGTTTTGATATTTTTTATCAACCGCAGCGGCCTCCGGTACTTCGCTAGCCTCCCCTTTGTAAGACAGGCTTGCTTTTTTTCTTGGGTAGTCTCAGGGAATACCCCTAAATTTAGTAGTCCAAAATGTCAAACAGGGGGTATTCTTCTGAAGAGGCCTACAGGATTCTGACCCAGTCGGATGAGGAGTGGGAACCCTCATCTGACGAATCTAGCGGGTCAGAATATGAACCTGTGGAAAGCAGTGGCTCTCTGACCCAAAGTTCGGACGAGGAGGTGGAGGTCCCTGGCAGCACCAGGCGTACCCGGCCCCGTGTCGCTAGACCACAGGTTATGCAGGATCCGCTTCAAGAGCAGCAGAGTGGGGCTGTCGCTGCCGGATCACGTGGTGAGGCATACACCAGCAGCGCAGCCCTCCCTGGACCTAGTACCAGCACTGCCGTACAACATGGTGACGTGGCGAGCACCAGAAGGGCAGTTGAAGCTGGTACGGTGGCACGTGCACTAGTTACCCCGTCGCAGCCACCGCGCAGACAGGCCCGTAGAGCCCCTAGAATCCCTGAGGTGCTGGCAAACCGTGATTGGCAGTCACCAACTTCAGCCGCACCTGTAGTTCCCCCTTTCACCGCCCAGTCTGGAGTTCGGGTTGAGACGGCTCAAATCGGTTCGGCCCTGGGATTTTTTGAGCTGTTCTTGACTGCGGAGCTCTTGGACTTAGTCGTGGCAGAGACCAACCAGTATGCCACACAATTTATATCCGCCAACCCGGGAAGCTTTTATGCCCAGCCTTTCCGGTGGAAACCAGTCCAAGTTTCCGAAATTAAATTTTTTTTGGGCCTTCTCCTCAACATGGGCCTGACAAAAAAGCATGAATTGCGGTCATATTGGTCAACGCACCCGATTCATCACATGCCCATGTTCTCTGCTGCTATGTCCAGGGCACCATTTGAGGCCATCCTCCGTTTCCTGCATTTTAGCGACAACACCACCTCCCGTCCCAGAGGCCACCCAGCTTTTGACCGGCTCCACAAAATTCGGCCCCTCATAGACCATTTCAACCAGAAATTTGCAGATTTGTATACCCCCGAGCAAAACATCTGCGTAGACGAGTCCCTAATACATTTTACCGGGCGCCTTGGCTTCAAACAGTACATCCCAAGCAAGCGTGCCCGGTATGGGGTCAAATTGTATAAGCTCTGTGAAAGGGCCACAGGCTATACCCACAAATTTCGTGTCTATGAGGGAAAAGATCAGACCCTGGAGCCGGTCGGTTGCCCTGACTACCTGGGGAGCAGTGGGAAGACAGTCTGGGACTTGGTGTCACCCTTATTCGGCAAGGGGTACCATCTTTATGTGGACAATTTTTACACAAGTGTGGCCCTCTTTAGGCATTTGTTTCTAGAACGGATTTGCGCCTGTGGCACCGCGCGAACTAGTCGCGTGGGCTTCCCCCAACGGCTTGTAACCACCCGTCTTGCAAGGGGGGAGAGGGCTGCCTTGTGTAACGAAGAACTGCTCGCGGTGAAATGGAGAGACAAGCGTGACGTTTACATGCTCTCCTCCATTCACGCAGACACGACAATCCAAATTGAGCGAGCAACCCGTGTCATTGAAAAGCCCCTCTGTGTCCACGACTATAATGCGCTCATGGGAGGGGTGGACTTCAATGACCAGATGTTGTCTCCGTATTTAGTTTCCCGCAGAACCAGACGCTGGTATAAGAAGGTGTCTGTATATTTAATTCAATTGGCGCTGTACAATAGTTTTGTTCTCTACAGTAAGGCTGGGAGAACACGATCTTTCCTCAAATTCCAGGAAGAGATCATCGAGAACCTCCTTTACCCAGGAGGTTCCGTGGCCCCATCCCCCAGTGTAGTTAGCCGTCTACACGAGCGACATTTCCCCAGTGTCGTTCCTGGTACCTCAACCCAACCGTCACCCCGAAAAAGATGTCGTGTCTGTAGCAGGAGTGGAATAAGGCGTGACACCCGCTATTTCTGTCCTGACTGTCCGGACCACCCTGCCCTATGCTATGGAGAGTGTTTCCGGAAGTACCACACACAGGTACACCTAGCATAGGGATTGCATCTCACAGGACAGGCACACAGGGCTATTAGGGCCCTTTTACTCTCAGCTGCTGCAAACCTCACCTTTCACCTGGGATAAAGTGCATAACGTACTTCGCCACATCTTTGGGCGATTTGCGCTTTGCACATTGTCCCATGGGGAAGGAGAGGTTTGTTCTATAAAGGTAAAAAAAACTAAACAAAAAAAAAATTACCGGTAAGTAAAAAAGTTAAAAAGTTTAAAAAAGTTAATATGTTCTGTTCTAAAGTTAATAAAGTTATTGCTTTGCGGCCTGGTTTTTTCTTTTTTGTTTTGTTTTTTTTACCTTCCAGGTGGACCAACCGATCGACCAGCTGCAGCACTGATGTGCATTCGGACAGAAGCATTGCGCTGCTGTCAGATTACACGCAAGTCGGTGTATGCGGCGCTGCAAGACGAGATTTCTCCTCTGCAGTAAAAGATATGTTTGCCGAGGCATATGAGCTGAGGAGGTGGTGGTGTTCATATACTTTGGCAAACACTTTGTATATATAAAAAAAAAAATCCCGGCAATGATTTATTCATCCACATCGATTGATGTGAATGGAGAAATCTGGTTTGCCAGGGCATACGAGCTGAAGTGGGTATGGATGTTGGGCGGAGCTCCTATGTCCTGGCAGACGCCTTTCCCCTCCTTTTTCTTTTTTTGGCAGAGATTTTTTCATCCACATTGATCGATGCGAATGAAGAAATCTGTGCCGTTCATTTTTTTCTTTCAGCCCAGAGGCTGAACGGAAAAAAAAAATCTCATTACCTGTATGCTCAATATAAGGAGAATAGCAGAAACTCCTAATGCTGGGCATACATGTAATGATTGCGGAGACCCTCAAATGCCAGGGCAGTACAAACACCCCACAAATAACACCATTTTGGAAAGAAGACACCCCAAGGTATTCGCTGAGGGGCATATTGAGTCCATGAAAGATTGAAAATTTTTGTCCCAAGTTAGCGGAAAGGGAGACTTTGTGAGAACTAAATCCAAAAAATCAATTTCCGCTAACTTGTGCCAAATTTTTTTTTTTTCAATGAACTCACCATGCCCCTCATTGAATACCTTGGGGTGTCTTCTTTCCAAAATGGGGTCACATGTGGGGTATTTATACTGCCATGGCATTTTAGGGGCCCCAAAGCGTGAGAAGAAGTCTGGTATCCAAATGCCCTCCTAAAAGGAATTTGGGCCCCTTTGCCCACCTAGGCTGCAAAAAAGTGTCACACATGTGGTATCTCCGTATTCAGCAGAAGTTGGGGAATATGTTTTGGGGTGTCATTTTACATATACCCATGCTGGGTGAGATAAATATCTTGGTCAAATGCCAACTTTGTATAAAAAAAATGGGAAAAGTTGTCTTTTGCCAAGATATTTCTCTCACCCAGCATGGGTATATATAAAATGACACCCCAAAACACATTCCCCACCTTCTCCTGAGTACGGAGATACCAGATGTGTGACACTTTTTTGCAGCCTAGGTGGGCAAAGGGGCCCACATTCCAAAGAGCACCTTTCAGATTTCACAGGTCAATTACCTACTTACCAGACATTAGGGCCCCTGGAAAATGCCAGGGCAGTATAACTACCCCACAAGTGACCCCATTTTGGAAAGAAGACACCCCAAGGTATTCCGTGAGGGGCATGGCAAGTTCCTAGAATTTTTTATTTTTTGTCACAAGTTAGTGGAAAATGATGATTTTTTTTTTTTTTTTTTTTTCATACAAAGTCTCCTATTCCACTAACTTGTGACAATTTTTTTTTTTTCCATGAACTCACTATGCCCATCAGCGAATACCTTGGGGTCTCTTCTTTCCAAAATGGGGTCACTTGTGGGGTAGTTATACTGCCCTGGCATTCTAGGGGCCCAAATGTGTGGTAAGGAGTTTGAAATCAAATTCAGTAAAAAATGACCTGTGAAATCCGAAAGGTGCTCTTTGGAATATGGGCCCCTTTGCCCACCTAGGCTGCAAAAAAGTGTCACACATCTGGTATCTCCGTACTCAGGAGAAGGTGGGGAATGTGTTTTGGGGTGTCATTTTATATATACCCATGCTGGGTGAGAGAAATATCTTGGCAAAAGACAACTTTTCCCATTTTTTTATACAAAGTTGTCATTTGACCAAGATATTTATCTCACCCAGCATGGGTATATGTAAAAAGACACCCCAAAACACATTCTTCAACTTCTCCTGAGTACGGGGATACCAGATGTGTGACACTTTTTTGCAGCCTAGGTGGGCAAAGGGGCCCATATTCCAAAGAGCACCTTTCGGATTTCACAGGTCATTTTTTACTGAATTTGATTTCAAACTCCTTACCACACATTTGGGCCCCTAGAATGCCAGAGCAGTATAACTACCCCACAAGTGACCCCATTTTGGAAAGAAGAGACCCCAAGGTATTCGCTGATGGGCATAGTGAGTTCATGGAAGTTTTTATTTTTGTCACAAGTTAGTGGAATATGAGACTTTGTATGAAAAAAAAATAAAAAATAAAAATCATCATTTTCCACTAACTTGTGACAAAAAATAAAAAATTCTAGGAACTCGCCATGCCCCTCACGGAATACCTTGGGGTGTCTTCTTTCAAAATGGGGTCACTTGTGGGGTAGTTATACTGCCCTGGTATTCTAGGGGCCCAAATGTGTGGTAAGGAGTTTGAAATCAAATTCAGTAAAAAATTACCAGTGAAATCCGAAAGGTGCTCTTTGGAATATGGGCCCCTTTGCCCACCTAGCCTGCAAAAAAGTGTCACACATCTGGTATCCGCAAAAAAGTGTCACACATCTGGTATCCCCGTACTCAGGAGAAGTTGAGGAATGTGTTTTGGGGTGTCTTTTTACATATACCCATGCTGGGTGAGATAAATATCTTGGTCAAATGACAACTTTGTATAAAAAAATGGGAAAAGTTGTCTTTTGCCAAGATATTTCTCTCACCCAGCATGGGTATATATAAAATGACACCCCAAAACACATTCCCCACCTTCTCCTGAGTACGGAGATACCAGATGTGTGACACTTTTTTGCAGCCTAGGTGGGCAAAGGGGCCCATATTCCAAAGAGCACCTTTCGGATTTCACAGGTCATTTTTTACTGAATTTGATTTCAAACTCCTTACCACACATTTGGGCCCCTAGAATGCCAGGGCAGTATAACTACCCCACAAGTGACCCCATTTTGGAAAGAAGAGACCCCAAGGTATTCGCTGATGGGCATAGTGAGTTCATAGAAGTTTTTATTTTTTGTCACAAGTTAGTGGAATATGAGACTTTGTAAGAAAAAAAAAAAATCATCATTTTCCGCTAACTTGTGACAAAAAATAAAAAGTTCTATGAAATCACTATGCCCATCTGCGAATACCTTAGGGTGTGTACTTTCCGAAATGGGGTCATTTGTGGGGTGTTTGTACTGTCTGGGCATTGTAGAACCTCAGGAAACATGACAGGTGCTCAGAAAGTCAGAGCTGCTTCAAAAAGCGGAAATTCACATTTTTGTACCATAGTTTGTAAACGCTATAACTTTTACCCAAACCATTTTTTTTTTACCCAAACATTTTTTTTTATCAAAGACATGTAGAACTATAAATTTAGAGCAAAATTTCTATATGGATGTCTTTTTTTTTGCAAAATTTTACAACTGAAAGTGAAAAATGTCATTTTTTTGCAAAAAAATCGTTAAATTTCGATTAATAACAAAAAAAGTAAAAATGTCAGCAGCAATGAAATACCACCAAATGAAAGCTCTATTAGTGAGAAGAAAAGGAGGTAAAATTCATTTGGGTGGTAAGTTGCATGACCGAGCAATAAACGGTGAAAGTAGTGTAGGTCAGAAGTGTAAAAAGTGGCCTGGTCTTTCAGGGTGTTTAAGCACTGGGGGCTGAGGTGGTTAAAGGGAACCTCTATTTTCAGGTGATGTTTTATAATAAGCTGTTGTGTATGAACATGGATAATAACACTAGGTGTGACCCTTATATGATTTGTATCTGTTATGTATCACAATATTTTCCCTTTGCAGGCTTTATCTCTAATTAACCTTTCCATGAGCTATTGGATAAAGACTAGCTGCTATTGTGTAACCCATACACAGCACACAGGAGAACAGTAGATCATCTTCCTTTATCTCTCTAAAGCACATCGTCAGAAGCAGCAGGCGCAGCGTAGAAAACATCATACAGCAGTACTAAGAAGTGTAGTTGTGAATCCAGCACTGGGGCGAGATGGAAAACTTACTAGAGGAATTTCTGCATTTTTGCATCTCTATTACTCTCCAGCAGCCCACTCCTCCTCTTCCTCTGCCTTTCCATAGGATTCTATGGATATCATGTGAATTGAGGGTGAATAGATCAACAGGCAGTGAGGAAAAGAAGTGGCTGAAAACAAAGGAGGCATTTTCTCTATTAAGTTATATCACATGGTTTCTTATATTCACTTGTACTATTCATGTATAAAAAGTTCATTGAAAGTAAAGTACCTATTTAAATGGGTTGCCTCTAGACATGAGCACATTTTTCAAAAATTCGATGGTTCGCAGAATTTTTTGTGAAAAATTTGGTTCGATCCGAATATATTTGCGGCGAATTACATTAAAAAACTGCTATTTCCTGGCTGCTGAGAGCCTTTATAGTGGTGTAGAACACTGTGCCTTGTAGTAAAACGCATAGGGAGTCTGCTTTAGTAGTGAAATAATACGGTTAGTCCGCATGACATGCAGATGACATGCGTCGCTCTTAGAATCACTGCACACTTCACTTATTAGGGCAGTCACAGGGCCAAACTGACCAAATAACTCAAGTATGAACTCAACCTTACAGGTCGATGTGAGTGCCAAGAAGAAGCGCACTCCTTTTACACCGTCGCCAGCTGATTCCACATAGATGTTATCAGAGCTTATACAAGTAGAACCCCCTGACAGAGTGGAGAGGGTCTCAGCAGTAAGTTTGTGCTGACATCACTGATTAATTTGCCCTTCCTCTGATCCGTCAGAACAATAACCCACAAAAAAAAACTGATCCTGTCTGTGGAGCATACGCCTTCACTCGGTCAGCATTTGCTTAATAATCCATCAGTATTGCTAATGCAAAAAAAAAACAGGACTGGATCTAAAACAGAGATGACACGTGAATGGAATATTTGCATGTCTTCTGTGTTTTGTACCCACTCCTGCTTTTGGCTACCAAATCATAAGCCAATTCTGATGGGACCATACAGGCCTTACAGCTGCTACACAGACAGGATCCATTGTGCGTCTTATTTTTCCTTCCTTCTGACAGATCAGACGAAGGGTCAAATAAATGATGATGTCACCCAGGCTGAAAGGCAAAATAGTGGTCCAGTCATTAAGTGGGGAGGGTGGGAACAGCATGAGGAGACCACAGGGTGGCCCAACGACAGGGTCTGGAGGGTGCGGCAGTATTAGGAGGCCACATAGTGGCACAATGACAGAGTCTGGAGGTGGTGGCAGCATGAGTTGACCACAAAGTGGCACAATGACAGTGTGGAGGTGGCGACAGCATCAGGAGGCCACATAGCGGCACAATGACAGAGTCCGGAGGTGGCTGCAGCAGCAGTACTAGCATCAGGAAAAGGCCACCGAGTGGCACAATGACTGGAGGTGGCATCAGTATGAGGAGGCCACCGAGTGGCACAATGACAGAGTCTAGAGGTAGCGGCAGCAGCATCAGGAGAACGCCACCGAGTGGCACGATGACAGAGTCTGGAGGTGGCGGCAGCAGCATCAGGAGAAGGCCACCGAGTGGCACAGTAACAGAGTGTGGAAGTGGCAGTGGCAGCAGCATCAGGATGGGGTTCACAGGGTAGCACAATGACCGAGTGTGGAGGTGGCGGCAGCATCAGGAGGCCACAGAGTGGCAAGGTGACATAGTGTGGAGGTGGCAGCAGCATGAGAAGGCCACAGCATAAGGAGGCCACAGAGTGGCACGACGACGAGAGGTTGCAGAAGTGGCAGCAACATGACGGGGCCAGAGAGTGGCACAATGACAGAGTCTGGGGGTGGCAGCAACACTAGGAGGCCACAGAGTGGCCACTTCGTCTATTCATTTATAGGGAATATGGAACAGAACAAAAGTTACAAATTTCTCAACTCTATAGTGTTGCTTAAAACACAATTTAATAATACACGTTCTCCGGCACAAAAGGCTTGGCAAATTGATTGTCCGTTAATTTCCCTTGAAGATTAGAATATTATATTGGTGAATTAAAGTTTACTTTCTTAATAAATGTAATAATACAAATTAAGTGTTGCCTATGACAGGAGAGAATCCGCCAGTCTTCTGTTTATTAAACAACGTGGTTACGATTAAGAAAGCATTAAAAAAAAATACTATTTCTCTCCACCTACAGACGAATTCTGTCAAGATTGATGCAAGTGCGGTATCGGCTGCCCATTGACCCAGATACTTCTGGAGGAACCTGCCTGGCATGAACAGGCCTCTAGTAGCTACAGACAATGAGAAGACAAAGCGTCAAGATAGCTTTGAGCCCGGAAAAGTCGCGAAGTTCATCAAGATACGTCACTAAAGATTTTACCGCAAATTTCTGCAGCGCTAAACGCTGAATACATTTGGTTTCTCGACCAAAATACTTTAATGAAGATTTTACCGCATATAACCGCAGCGCTGAACGCTAAACAAAATTAGTTTTTTGACCGAAATACGTCAATAAAGATTTAACCGCATATACCGGTAACTGCAGCACTGAACCCTGAATATATTTAGTTTTTCGACCGATATACGTCACTAAAGGTTTTGCCACATATAACTGCAAAAGTGAACGCTGAATATATTTTGTTTTTGTACTGAAATAATAGTAATTGCTGAAGTGAAATGCGTATATATTTTTATTTTTGTACAGAAAAAGGCCAGTAAACACTTTTAACAGAAATAAATGCACCAGTGAAGTGCATATATTTTTTCCTTTTTGTACTGAAATAGGACACTGAACGCTTTCACCACATATACATAACTGAAGAAGTGAAATGCGTATATATTTTTCCTTTTTGTACTGAAATAGACCACTAAACGATTTGAAGACCTTTAACCACCGCTGAACTGAGAATGTATTTTTCATTTTGTACTGAAATAGGCCACTAAACGCCTTCAAGACAAATAACCGCCAAAGTGAACTGAGAATATATTTATCTTTTTGTACTAAAATACAAAATAACACATATAACCGCCGCACTGACTGACTGCTACCACCGCTACTTCCGTGAACCCCTGCACAACTACATCCTGGGTAAGTAGGCTGCTGTGAAGCAGGTGGTCTCCCCCGGGCACGTTTGGCTCCTTTCCTTCCACTGCTGCCACCCTGATGACTCCCAGCCATGCTTTCAAGACTAGGGTTGAGCGAACACAAACTGTAAAGTTCGGGTTTGTACCGAACTTTAGGATTTTTGGACCCCGTACCCGAACACAAACTTTTCAGTAAAAGTTTGGGTTCGGGTTTGGTGTTCGGCGAGTTAATGGTGCTTTTTGAAAGGCTGCAGAGCAGCCAATCAACCAGCGTTTAACTTGTGTGCCCTTAGAAGCCATCAAAGCCATGCCTACTAATGGCATGGCTGTAATTGGCCAGTGCAGCATGTAACCCAGCCTTTATATAAGCTGGAGTCACCTAGCACTGCACGTAACTCTGCTCTGATTAGTGTAGGGATAGGATGCTGCTACTGTGAGGGAGAGAATAGGAAAGAATCTTTAATCAGAAGTGCTTGTTAACTCAGTGATCTACATAGATTTTGTTTTGTGGGTGCAGTGCACAATCTTTTTACCTTGACCTGAGCCCAGTGACACAGAAAAATAACTTTTATCTGTCTGTTAGTTAAGTGGGCATCGGCGGCCATTTTATGCAGTTCAGTGCACCAGCACAGCATATGTGCATTTGTGAGAGTCAAATAGAAGCTTGAAATACTGCAATTATATTCTGGGTTTAAAAAAATCACCCATTTTTTGCAAGACCCTACATCTGTGGCCTTTGCAGCATTTGTCAGTGTGAAACACAATCTTGAAATGCTGCAATAATTTTCTGGGTTTAAAAAAACAAAATTTTTTCGCAAAATATTAAATTTGCAGCCTTTGCTGCATCTGTCAGTGTGAAATACAAGCGTTAGATACTGCTGTTATATTCTGTTATTAAAAAACACCAATTTTTTGCAAAATACTAAATTTGCAGCGTTTGCTGCATCTGTCAGTGTGAAATACAAGCTTGAAATACTGCAATAATATTCTGGGTTTAGAAAAACACCCATTTTTGTCAATATCCTATATCTGGGGCCTTTGCAGCATTTGTCAGTGTGAAATATAAGCTTGAAATACTGCAATTATATTCTTGGTTTTAAAAAAGCACCCATTTTTTGCAATACCCTACATCTGCGGCCTTTGCTGCATTTCTGACAGTCCAATTCAAGCGTGATATACCGCTGTTATATTCTAGTATTAAAAAAACACCAATTTTGGGCAACATAATACATTTGTGGCCTTTGTTGCATTTGAGACAGTCAAATACAAAGTTTAAATACTGCAGTTATATTCTTGGTTTAAAAAAACACAAATTTTTGGCTGTGATATACCCCTGCTCTACCTAGTGGACAGGTTAATAAATTTTACTAATTTGTCTGTTACATTGTCTGGTGAAATTCACCAATTTTTGGCTGTGATATACCCCTACTCTACCTAGTGGACAAGGAAATACATTTCACTAATTCGTCTATTAAATTCTTGGGTGACATTTTACAATTTTTGCAATAAACCCCTGCTCTGCATAGGTGAAAGGTAGCTATATTTAAAAAAAATTGTCTGTTACATTGTCAGGTGACATTTTACCAATTTTGCCGTATACAAACCCCTGCTCTGCATAGGTGACAGGGACCTAATTTTTGTAAAATCGTCTGTTCAATTGGTGGGTGACATGAACATAGTTTCGCCATAAATAAACCCCTGCTCTGCATAGGTGACAGGGACATAAATTTTTAAATATCGTCTATTACATTGTCAGGTGACATTTTACCAAATTTTCTGTATACAAAACCCTGATCTGCATAGGTGACAGGGACCTAATTTTAGTAAAATCGTCTGTTCAATTGGTGGGTGACATGAACACAGTTTTGCCATGAATAAACCCCTGCTCTACATAGTTGACAGGGTCAGAAATTTGTAAAAATCGTCTGTTCCATTGGTGGGTGACATTAACCCATTTTTGCCAATGAAAATCCCCTGCTCTGCATAGGTGACAGGGACTTAAATTTCTAAAATTCGTCTTTAATTGGTCCTTTCATTCGATCCTTCTGCTGTAATAACTTGTTACACATCTCAACTTGATCACATTGCAGCCATTGACCTCCCTTGGAAGTATTATCCGTTTCTCACGCTCCCTCTCCGGTGTGAAACCCTGATTTGCTGCTAACTGTGATCAACATGGTAGGCGCAGAAAAGAACATCAAAAGTTGATAGAGCAGATATCCAATTGGATCGTGGACATCACAGGGACGTGCGACATGGTGGAGCAGTATGTGTGCACACGCATACACGTACTGACTGATGGGTCTGCCCCCTTCAACTTCTGGGTCTCTAAATTGGGCACATGGCCTGAGCTTGCCCTTTACGCCTTGGAGGTGCTGGCCTGCCCTGCAGCCAGTGTATTGTATGAACGTTTGTTTAGCACGGCTGTAGGGGGTTATCACAGGTTATATTTCCCAATGTTTTGGGGTGTACCCTAATTTAAAAATATATATATATAAATTAAAACCAAAAACCAGTGTAGGCTACCCTCTCCACTGCCGCTTCCACCTAAACCGCTACTCCACCTCCTACTCCATATGGACCGCGTCCTCCTAGATCAAGATATATATATTTTTTTTTTGCGTATTTTATATTATTTTAAGTCATATCCCTATCCACATTTGTTTGCAGAGCACTTGCCATGCTCTTAACACATTTTGATGCAATTTGCAGCCCTCTAGCCCTTTCCATGACTTTTTTAGAGCCATTTTAGTGCTCCAAAGTTTGGGTCCCCATTGACTTCAATGGAGTTCAGGTTCGGGGTCAAGTTAAGGTCAAGGTCGGGTCCCGAACTCAAACTTTTTTGTGAACATCCAGGTGCCCGCTCAACTCTATTCAAGACATATATCTGTGAACTGAGAATATATTTTTATTTTTGTACTGAAATAGGCCACTAAACGCTTTCAAGACAAATAACTGCCGAAGTGAACTGAGAATATATTTTTCTTTTTGTACTGAAATACAAAATAACACATATAACCGCCGCACTGACTGACTGCTACCCCCGCTACTTCAGTAAACCCCTGCACCACTACTTCCCGGGCAGGTAGGCTGCTGCGAAGCAGGTGGTCTACCCCGGACACGTTTGGCTCCCAACCTTCCACTGCTACCACCCTGCTGATTCCCAGCCATGCTTTCAACACATATAACCGATGACGTGAACTGAGAATATATTTTTCTTTTTGTACTGAAATAGGACAGTAAACACTTTCAGCCTAAATAAATGCACCAGTGAAGTGCGTATATATTTTTCTTTCTGTACTGAAATTGGCCACTAAACGCTTTTGCCACAAATAAGTGCACCAGTGAAGTGTGTATATTTTTTTCTTTATGAACGCTTTTAACACATATAACTGCAGAAGTGAACTGAGAATATATTTTTCTTTTTGTACTGAAATAGGTCAGTAAACGCTTTTAGCAGAAATAAATGCACCAATGAAGTGTGTATATTTTTTTCTTTCTATAATGAAATAGGCCACTTAACATTTTTTGCCATAAATAGGTGCGCCAGTGACGTGCATATATTTTTTTCTTTCTGTACTGAAATAGGCCACTGAACGCTTTTGCCACAAATAAGTGCACCAGTGAAGTGCGTGTATTTTTTTCTTTTTGTACTGAATTAGGCCAGTAAATGCTTTTGCCTCAAATAAGTGCACCAGTGAAGTGTGTATATTTTTTTCTTTCTATACTGAAATAGGCCACTAATCCCTTTTGCCGCAAATAACTGCACCAGTGAAGTGTGTATATTTTTGTCTTTCTATAATGAAATAGGCCACTTAACACTTTTTGCCACAAATAGGTGCGCCAGTGACGTGCATATATTTTTTTCTTTCTGTACTGAAATAGGCAACTAAATCCTTTTGCCACAAAAAACGGCACCAGTGAAGTGCTTGTATTTTTTTCTTTTTGTACTGAATTAGGCCAGTAAATGCTTTTGCCTCAAATAAGTGCACCAGTGATGTGTGTATATTTTTTTCTTTCTATACTGAAATAGGCCACTAATCCCTTTTGCCACAAATAACTGCACCAGTGAAGTGTGTATATTTTTGTCTTTCTATAATGAAATAGGCCACTAAACGCTTTTGCCACAAATAAGTGCACCAGTGAAGTGCATATATTTTTTCTTTCTGTACGCTATCAACACATATAACCGCCGACATGAACCGAGAAAATATTTTTATTTTTGTACTGAAATAGGCCAGTAAACGCTTTTAGCAGACATAAATACACCAGTGAAGTGCGTATATATTTTTTTCTTTAATGAAATAGGCCACTGAATGCTTTTATCACAAATAACTGCACCAGTGAAGTGTGTATGTATTTTTATTTCTGTACTAAAATAGGCCACTAAACGCTTTTGCCACAAATAAGCTGTACGCTTTCAACACATATAACTGCAGAAGTGAGCTGCATATATATTTTTCTTGTTTGAAAAGATATAAGCCACTAAAGGCTTTTCAACATAGCACTTGCACCCCAAAAACAAATTGCTGGAATGACAGAGCTGTATGATGGCTATTTGGATCCCCAAATAATACTTTCCTGCACTTGTAAATCGCTTTCCTATCACTGTCCCTAGTGCCTTCTGACGTCTCTCCCTGCACTAAGATGCTGTGAAATGATTCCTCCCTATCCTTTCCCTGCACTTATAAATCTTTTTTTTTCAGGTTTTTTTTCACAATGAGGTTTTTCCAAATGCTGTCCTTAACGCCTTCTCACGTCTGTCCCTGCACTCAGAATGCTTGAAAATGTCCTACTCTAAGATGGCCGCCATATTTATAGGGCTGTGACATCACAGGGCTGGCTGGCTGCTGATTGGCTGCATGCATGGCAGTATGGGCCAGCCCGCCTTCCCAGAGTTCCTTGCCCCATGTCCTCACACGTGTAGCCACCATTTTAGGAAAAATTGCGATTTGTTACCACAATGTGCGTGGAAATTGGCATTCATTGCGAATCTAATTTTTCTTGAAATTCGGATCGAATTCCACTTTGTCTGACTCGATTCGCTCATCTCTAGTTGTCTCACTTCAGCAAATGACATTTATCATGTTGAGAAAGTTAATACATGGCACTTACTAATGTATTGTGATTGTCCATATTGCCTCCTTTGCTGGGATTTATTTTTTCATCATATTATACGCTGCTCGTTTCCATGGGTATGAGCACCCTGCAATCCAGCAGAGGTGGTCGGGCTTGCACAGTACAGCAAAAAATGCCAGCCTAGGTGCACACCAATGGTCCCGGCCACCAGAGAGGCCAGAACTTTTTCTTATAGTGTGAAAGCACGACCACCGCTGCTGGATTGCAACGAGTAGTGTATAATGTGATGGAACAATAAATCCCAACAAAGGAGGCAATATGGACAATCACAGTACATTAGTATGTGCCTTGTATTCACTTTCTCGACATGATAAATGTCATTTGCTGAAGATAGACAACACCTTTAACTATTGAACACATCACTAGGCCATACATGAATACATTTTATTTCACCTACCATTGTGCAGCAGAAAACTGGCTGTAGACATAAATTCTTGTGGATTTTAATCCCATGCCATTGGGCCATCCCAATTAGGGACAAACAGGGAGATAGTGGTACAACATGTTGACTTGTTAACCTGCCCAATCCTTTGATCTCCCAGAGGTAAGTGGTGCCAAGGGATTGTTTGGTGAATAGCTAGCTTATGCCTATGGCCAGATAAAATACCTCTCATGAAGACAAAACCATTTTAAAAAGACTCTTTTCTATCTTCTGGCAATCTGCTCTCATCACCGGGAAAAGACACAGACAACCACTACTTTCACCTGTGAGATAACCCCATATATGCATTTGAGGTGTACATTCACAATTCTGTAGGCTTCATAGCTGAACTCTTTATTTCCCTATAACTGTTAGTGTTGAGCGCGAATATTCGAATCGCAAATTTTAGTCGTGAATATCGCCACTTCGAGAATTCACGAATATTTAGAATATAGTGCTATATATTCGTATTCCCGAATAGTGTTGAATATTCTAATCGCAAATTTATTGAATTTATAGCAAATTTACATTGCCGATTTTCGCAATTAAGAAAACAATGACTGGAGATGACAAATTCTCAAATTTGCTCATTTATGGCGAATATTCGGCCCAAAATTCACGAAATATCGCAAATTTGAATATTGCCTATACTGCTCGTCGTCACTAATAACCGTCTATATCTACATAAAACTTGCTTGGGGATAATATAGAAATTCAGCTGTAAAATTAGGAACGCATATTACGCCAAGCTTCTTGACCGTTTCCAATAACAACCAGCAGAATTGTGAAAGCAGTTCTGGGCACAAAATACACGATTGCAGTAATATTTACAGACTCCAATTATTCTGTAAATTAGAATCTGGACAATTATATCCAATGCTGAAAGTGCTAAACCAATAACCAATGGGCTTGTCACAAGCACTGTGAAAAATCTGTGTGGTACCATTATTACATATCCTAAAAAAAAACAACGAAGACCACACTTAGCCATATGTGATATATGTAAGGGATCGCTCTCTCTCTCAAGGGGTCACAATCATAGACTTCTCATCTGACAACGGGGTTCAAGTCCAATAGATGCTTTATTTTGGCACTTCAGCACCATCACACACACAAACATCAAAAATAAACACCTGCCCGTCTGTGCTCTACCTAATACACGTGTTGTCTCTACCTCACCTATAGAGCGCCGTTAACACACGGGATTAGATCCAGCTTCCTCAGCCATATAGGGGTCCAGCAGCCTTCAGGCTGTGACCACATCAGCACCCTTGTGGGTGGAGATGGTCCAGAAGTCCTCCCAACTCTGACTGTGTGACCCTCTTTCCATAGGCGTCGCTGGGCCCCCCAAACTTCAGGCTTTACAAAGCCTCATGACCCCTCAGCCTTCCTGGGTGAGACCACACAGAGCCTCTCAGGCTCCCTCAGCCTTTCTTCCTCCAAGTCAAACACAGAGGGTTGTTTTATCCCTCCTTGATTACAGCAGCAGGCCTCACCGTGTCCTCCGGAACATGTGGCCAGTGACACACTTTTCCCTTTAACTCCCAGAACAAGGAGAAACATCACGGCCCAACAATACGTCCTGCATGAGCCTTTTTGCAACACCCAGTTCATAAGTACCAGTTCCCACTGGAGTCTCACACTCAGTGAGAGCCACAGGATAGTCTTTGCTATCCCCATGTATGTCCAGCACACTTTAGCTTTTTGTCCAACACATAGTCCCCAGCTACAAAGCTGGCATGTACCAGGCTCACCTGGATCTCTGCGTCCAACAACGCTTGAACTGGACTGCCATTTACCACAATGTCACACATTTTTGTCGCAGTCTCTAGTCCCAGTGTCTTAACACCTACCGGCTCGGCACATAGCAACTGCCCCCGGCTCACACCACAGTTCATGGCTTCTGAGGTAGTAGGGCACTGGTCAGCAACATGCCCAACCTCCAGAGCCTTGCTCACTATCACATTTTCCGTCACACACACCATAGCAGGAACACTCTTACCCACAGGCCTTGAATCCAGTCTTCCTTCTCAAGACGACGAATCACACACTCTGCTGAAGACTTTTCCTTGGATTCTCCAACCGCACAATTTGAAGCACTTTCTCTGCTCCATAGCTGCCAAAACAATGGAAAGTATCTTCCCAGTATAGATTCCACCTCCAGGGTCTCACATTTCAAGAGCTCCAACTGTACAGAGCCATAGCCGTTACAAAGGTCAGAGACACAGTGGTATCTGTCTCTGGCCCCCTGTTCAGAGAGTCCAGAACGTCGGGCATCACCCAAGACATTCGTTGGTGGGAATCTAGAATGAACCCCAGCTGGATTCCCCCAATCACCAACTCGCAGGATCTCTCACATGTTTTGTTAGATCTCCTGATCAAATGATCCTCCATTGCACATCCTCCAGCTGGCAACACTCCCAGCAATACTTTGTTGCACCTGATGAGCTCCACCAGGCCGCAGCAACTTCCACATAGGATTTCATAGTGACTGAAAAAAAAAAAAATTCTCCACAGGTCAGACTCTGTCACTTGGGCTTCCGGCCCTTTAAATTTCTCCAATACAACCTTCAGCAGCACATGCTCTTTTGTCATACCGTCGCCCCTAGCAACACTTTGTCTTTTAACTTTGCCCGTAGCAACAACATTGTGCCCTTTTAGCATAGACACATGCCCTTAGCAACCTGCTGTAGCCCTTTTTGCATGGACACTGCATGCATCCTCCGCCAGTTGTAAGGGATCACTCTCTCTCAGGGGGTCACAATCACAGACTTCTCCTCTGACAACAGGTTTGAAGTCCAAAAGGTGCTTTATTTTGGCACTTCAGCACCATCACACACAAACATCAAAACTACCTGCCCGCCTGGGCTCTACCTAATACAGGTGTTGTCTCTACCTCACCTATAGAGCACCGTTCACACACGGGATTAGGTCCGGCTTCCTCAGCCTTATACGGTCCAGCAGCCTCCAGGCTGTGACCACACCAGCACCCTTAGGGGGGAGATGGTCCAGAAGTCCTCCCGACTCTGACCGCGCGTAGGCGTCGCTGGGCCCCCCAAACTTCAGGCTTTACAAAGCCATGTGGCCCCTCAGCCCTCCAGGCTGAGACCACACAGAGCCTCTCAGGCCCCCCTCTCTCTCAAGCTTCCTCAGCCTTTCTCCCTCCAAGTCATACACAAAGGTTTGTTTTATCTAGAAAATAAAAGTGATGGTAACCAAACAAGACAACACTGAAAATAAATTTTCACATACTGTGGTCTTCAAATTATCTACATATACATAATAGCTTAATAATGCGAATGCTAATAAAATTATTTATTATCTTTGCATCTGACTTTATTTAGCTTTACAATAAAATATTCTACTAGTATTTTAAGTATTTTTTTATTTATTTTGTAATAATATTTTTCAATTCCATATTGGTAAAAATAAAAGGTACAAATACTTAAAGATTTTACCAGGTCACCTACCTGAAAGAAATTATTTGCAAAGCTAAAATTACAAGCTAGGTTTCAATATTCTGTTGTGTCTCTGGTTCCATGTTTTACAAACCTCTGATGAATACAGCTGGCAAATGTGTTGCATCCTGGATATTATTTTCTTGCAAATCTTTCAGGTTTTATTTCTTACTTATCTTGAACCAAGCATTTCCAGGAGTTGCCCTTCTGAGATACACAGCTTTGTTGCATGGATTGACATTTCTTAGATCTTGTACTCAGAAGCTGGTCTTCTGTGGCATATTAGGGTTCAATTGAAAGCTTAGATTTAGCAAGTTCTTACAGCCGTGGAGTTTGTTAAACCAACTGGGATACTGACATTGTAGAGCACTTTCAAACCAAGATGTTTTCTCCAAATCTAGCCAAGAGAGTTTACTCTGAGCCACGAAAAGACACATTTTATAGCATTATATAGGAAAATGGATTTTCTAAACTGCACAACCCTTTACAGTATACTGTTAATATAAAATTTCTGTATTTTTGTATTTTGTACTTAAAATCATAACTAAAGGGTATGGAGATTGTCGATCAATCCAGGCCTTGGTATCTCTGGGTTAATTACTTCTCTACTGTTTTCGACACCAATACTATTGATTGAACATTATACAGTATTCTGGTACCATATTTCGCAATGGAGCCCTTTTGTTCATAACATTTTAGAATATCTTTTGGGAAATATCAGTCCATTTTGGGAAAATTTGTCTCTCGAAATTGATTCAAACAAACGGGAACATCAGTGATTATTACTGTTTTGTTTATTTTGTTTTTCCCCAATTTTTCAGTATTTCAGTATTTTGTAACTTCTATCTCCTTTTTCCTCCCCACACACTGATATTTCTGACAAATTTTGCTGCTCTAATTATATTGAAATGCAAAGACTACAAGTGTTTTGTAGATACATGAGCCAAAAACACGAGCAACTACACTTTTTCCCACATGGGCAAGACAAAGCATTAAATAAAGCTGAAAATTTTTAGGTGAGAAAAAATATGTGCGCAAAGTGTAATAAAACTTCATCATAGTCCAACTACATGTAATAAAACAATATATTCTAAACTCTAAATTACAATATCTGCAATTCTGCATGTTGGTTTACAAGAAGTGATTTGTTATTGGAAATAGAGAAGCATAATTAATACAATAGAGCAATGAGGAAGAAGTTGCAGAGAGTAACGAGGAGAAAGCAAAGCTATTAAATATTTTTTTCTCCACTGTTTTCACAGTGGAGGAAAATAAACTGTCAGATGAAATGCAGAATGTAAAAGTAAATTCCCCACTAAAAGTGCCCTGTCTGACCCAGGAAGAAGTACAACAGCGACTTAAAAAGATTAAAATAGACAAATCGCCAGGACCAGATGGCATACACCCCCATATCTTAAAAGAATTAAGTAATGTCATAGCCAGACCCTTGTTTCTGATATTTACAGACTCTATACTGACAGGGAGTGTTCCACAGGATTGGCGCATAGCAAATGTGGTGCCAATAATCAAAAAGGGTGCAAAAACAGACACTGGAAACTATAGGCCAGTAAGTTTAACTTCTGTTGTGGGTAAACTGTTTGAAGGCTTTCTAAGAGATGCTATCTTCAAGGATCTCAATGAAAACAAGCAAATAACATCATATGAGCATGGCTTCATGAGGGATCGGTCATGTCAAACTAATTTAATCAGTTTCTGTGAGAAGGTAAGTTCTAGACTTGACATGGTGAATCAATGGATATCGTATATCTGGACTTCTCCAAAGCAATTGACACTGTACCACATAAAAGCTTAGTATATAAAATGAGAATGCTCAGACTGGGAGAAAATGTCTATATGTGGGTAAGTAACTGGCTCAATGATAGAAAACAGAGGGTGGTTATTAATGCTACACACTCAGATTGGGTCACTCTCACTAGCGGAGTACCTCAGGGGTCAGTATTGGGCCCTATTCTCTTCAATATATTTATTAATGATCTTGTAGAAGGCTTGCACAGTAAAATATAATTAACACTGAAGAGGACAATATACTACTACAGAGGGATCTGGATAGATTAGAGGCTTGGGCAGATAAGTGGCAGATGAGGTTTAACACTGACGAATGTAAGGTTATGAACATGGGAAGGAATAATGCAAATCACCCGTACATACTAAATGGTAAAACACTCGGTAACACTGACATGGAAAAGGACTTAGGAATTTTAATAAACAGCAAACTAAGCTGCAAAAACCAGTGTCAGGCAGCTGCTGCCAAGGCCAATAAGATAATGGATTGCATCAAAAGGGGCATAGATGCCTGTGATTAGAACATAGTCCTACCACTTTACAAATCACTAGTAAGACCACACATGGAGTACTGTGTACAAGTTCTGCGATCCTGTGAACAAGGCAGGCATAGCAGAGCTGGAGAGGGTTCAGAGGAGGGCAACTAAAGTAATAACTGGAATGGGGAAACTACAGTACCCTGAAAGATTATCAACATTAGGGTTATTCACTTTAGAAAAAAGACAACTGAGGGGAGATCTAATTAAGGCCTCATGCACACGACCGTTGTTTGCATCCGTGGCCGTTGTTCCGTTTTCCGTGATTTACTGCGGACCCATTGACTTTCAATGGGTCCGTTGAAAACTCGGAAAATGCACCGTTGTTTATCCGCGGCCGTGATCCGTGTTTCCTGTCCGTCAAAAAAATAGGACCTGTCTTTTTTTTTTGACGGACAACGGTTCACGGACCCATTCAAGTCAATGGGTCCGTGAAAAAACACGGATGCACACAAGATTGGCATCCGCGATCCGTGGCCGTAGGCTACTTTCACACAGACTGATCGCAGATCCGTCTGCATAAAAGCTTTTTCAGAGCTGAGTTTTCACTTCGCGAAAACTCAAATCCGACAGTATATTCTAACACAGAGGCGTTCCCATGGTGATGGGGACGCTTCAAGTTAGAATATACTAAGAACTTTGTACATGACTGCCCCCTGCTGCCTGGCAGCACCCGATCTCTTACAGGGGGCTGTGATCCGCACAATTAACCCCTCAGGTGCCGCACCTGAGAGGTTAATTGTGCGTATCATAGCCCCCTGTAAGAGATCAGGTGCTGCCAGGCAGGAGGGGGCAGACCCCCCCTCCCCCGTATTTAACTCATTGGTGGCCAGTGAGGTCCCCCTCCCTCCCTCCCCAGTATTATATTCATTGGTGGCCAGTGCAGCCTACCCTCTCCCCCCCCCACCTAATTAAAAATCACCTTCCCCCATCATTGGTGGCCAGTGCGGCCTCCCCTTTCCTCCCGCCTAATTAAAATCACCCCCCATTATTGGTGGCTAGTGCGGCCTCCTCTCTCCCCCCTCCCTAATTAAAATCACCCCCCCATCATTGGTGGCCAGTGCGGCCTCCCCTCCCTAATTAAAATCATCTACCCCCATCATTGGTGGCAGCGGAGAGTTCCGATCGGAGTCCCAGTTTAATCGATGGGGCTCCGATCGGTAACCATGGCAACCAGGACGCTACTGCAAATTAGGACGCTACTGCAAATTACTTAGCAATTTTTAGAAGCATTATACTTACCTGCGATGTCTGTGACCGGCCGGCGCTCCTCTTACTGGTAAGTGACAGGTCTGTGATATTTTTATACAGCAGGTTTTTACGGATGCGGAAATAACTAATATGTATACTTTGTTTTATTTATTAAAGTTTTATACACTAATATTTTTGAAACAAAAAAAAAGGTCATGTTTTATTTTCACCATAGTCTGAGACCCATAGTTTATTTTTTATTTTTTGGGTGATTGTTTTAGGTAGGGGTTCATTTTTTGCAGGATGAGGTGATGGTTAGATTGGAACTATTTTGCGGGGCATGCGCCTTTTTGATGGCTTGGTGTTGCACTTTTAGTGATGTAAGGCGCCCCAAAAATTTTTTTTTGCAGTTTTGATATTACCTTTTTGACAGTGTTTATCTGAGGGGTTAGGTCATGTGATATTTTTATAGAGCCGGTCTATATGGACACTGCGATACCTAATATGTTTACTTTTATTTTTTTCCCTATATATTTTTTTTATTTACTTTATTTTGGAAAAAGGACGCATTTTTCTTTCTTTAGACTTAAATTTTTTTTTATTATAAAAAAAACACTTTGCTTTTTGCTTCATTTTACTTTTTAGATTTTTCCCACTGTGGGACTTCATCTTTTCAGGGTTTGATCCCTGTTTCAATTCAGTACAATATATTCTGTATTGTACTGAATTGACCTGTCAGCATCTCACACACTGAGACGCTACAGTTGCCTAGGAGACCCAGCATTTAGGCTGGATCTCCTGGGCTTCCGTAGGCTGGCAGCTCAGATGCCTGTGTAAGGCAACGGGGCTTCCATGGTAACCATCGACTCCCTGCCAGCGCAGCTCGGGAGGGGGCGATGGAGTCAGAGGGAGCCCCCTCCCTCTGTATACCCCGTTCATGCTGTGGTCAGCGCTGACCGGCGCACGTGAAAGGGTTAATCCACTGGCATCACCGCATACACCGATGCCGGTGGATGCAACAGGGGCCCGGCGCAGGTTGCAGATCGGGTGGGTGCAGCTCCTGCACCCGCCCGATCCCATCACGTACATGTACGTGAGGATGCGACAAGGAGCCACATTCGCTTACGTACATGTACGTGATAATGCGGGAAGTGGTTAAAGGATGTCCTAGGACCGTGTTGGACAACTTCTAGCCTGGATATAAGATGGAATACGGTTGGAATGGAATACGGCACATTTGCCCACAGATGTTACAGCTGAGCCTGTAGATCATGTATGCTCCTAGGTTACAGAAGCGGGCATCCCAGCTGGTCAAATAAATTTTGATTTTAGTTAATCTGGTGATTTGGAAGCCAAGGAAGTGTTGCAATCTGGCAGAGACATGCCTGGGAAACCATTGCTCTATGTGTGTGTGCGAGCATTATCCTGCTGAAAAATGCCAGTTGGAAGCTCTGCTATGAGAGGCAACAGATGTGGCTGTATGATGTCCTGCACATTTCACTGAGCTACTAGTGTCCCTCATATCACTACTAGGGATCACTGACTGTTGCAATCAAAGGCTCCCAGATCATCAAACCAGCACTTGGGTCAGTATGTCGCTCTACAGCAAAGCACTTACCTCGAGGCCTCTACTCAAACTAAACCATTATGGAAAGTGTCTGAAAATGGTCCATGTAGAGACAGGGGTATGTAATGAAGGAGCCACCAGTGTCTGCATGGTGAACAATTAAATTGTAGGAGCTGCTTGTGCTGGTCAATGGATCAAATACTGCTAACTATTGCTCTAGTGCTCTGTCTTGGTGGTCTAGAGCTTGTTAATTGCATGTGCGTGCCCTTACATAACCACTGCTCCAAATACCTAACAGCTAGGTCAGAACGGACTAGATGGCGATCAATTAATCAAAATGGTCATCCTACTTTTCTCAGTCCAATGATGCTCTCCCTCTCAAAGTCTGTCAACTGTGTAAAGTATCTTTGAGTGTGTCATAAAGGCATGTCTAGCAGCAAACGCTCTGTCAACAAGAGGTACACTACTCAAAAATAACCTTTTAGAGCCTTTTTGTAGCTGAGGAAGAACTTTTGCCTCCTCTTGTGTTAAGAAACAGTGTCTAATCAGATCACACCTGAAATCATTGTACATACCTGCACAAGATATAACTGCATTCCCCGTTTTGCAGCGATCCGACATTTCTATCTGGGTGTGTTTTTTTTTTTTTTTTCACTGAGTGTATTACAAAACTGGTTGCCTGCAGCCACCACTGAAGCAGCTAAGTGCATAGGATTGTATACATTTATCATTGATTTAAATGAAAGCTATAAAAATCTCTATGCATTATTAGTGGCTGCAGAAAAATGCCATTTTTTTATGCTGAGAAGCTGAAGAAAAAGTTCAGCACTGAGTCCCCCTTCCCCTTCTCAGCACAGACCCTGTGAGATTGTGGAACAGCTCTTCCTGTCTGATGTTTTTGCCTAATTGTATTGAAACTGTCATTTGGCATTTTGGGCACTAGAGGCCACTGTTTTGCAGCTACAGCCAGAACACTCTGGAACTTGAATATGCAAAGGAGCTGATGACTCATGCTTATGACTCATGCAGGCTGGCTCTCTCTGAGAAGAACAGGAAGCAGAGACTCAGACATTTTGGAAGGAGTGTGTGTGTGAGACACAAGCCTGTCTCATCACAGCGTTGGAGAGTCCTGCAGTGATTAGGGTGATAGGAAAGAGGGACTTTCATCCGTTCTGCATCCTAAGGAGAAGGGATTGTCTCCAGCAGAGATGATTGGAGCTTTGAAAGAAAAGCACATCTACTCAGCAAGGCCGCAGGTGTGCTTACAGGACTGGAACCATCCTGATGAGAGACATCCTCTGTTACCAGATGTGATCAGGTCACTGAACCTGGGTTTTGTCATGTTCTTCGCACTGTTTTAGTGGTACCTGAAGAATCTGAGACTGAGCTTGTACCTGCCATTAGTTAGATAGGTAGGATTTGTATTCGGCAGGCAGCCTGGGATTGTTAGCGACACAGTATCGACTTTGCAGGCTCTGCTGTGGGCGCCATCGGTCAGGGTTGTTCTATTCCGCGGCACAGTATCGACTTTTCAGGCTCTGCTGTGCACGCCACCGAGTTAGGGTCGGCTAGCCGGACTAGGACAGGACTCAGGGGTGGGGAATATTACCTTGTGTATTCCTATATCGTTATGTTTGTTGTCAATGTTTAGTAAAGTTTTATTGGTTACTAAAAGCTGGAGTTTGTGTCGCTTTTCTTGTCTGTGACTTCGCTGTATCCTGGGGAGCCCACCCCGGTACACGGCTTACAACCCCACAGTAGTGGCATGGTCTGCATCAATGATTGTGTGCATATGTCTTTTCATGGATGATATGGTTGCAATGTAACGAGCCCCTTGCTCGTTCCGTTCCGCTTTCCTGGCACTCCTCATACTTCAGACCACAATGTTTGACTGTTCAGTCATTCAATAATCCACGATTCAAACTACAGCTATGTTCTATTCAAAGCCAGTCTTAATAGCTCAGAACAAACACCAGGCAGGCTATATGTAAGTTCCAACAGGAATCTCTCTTTTATTGAATGCACACAACACACTTTTATAATCAACAGTTTGAACACCCCATCCAAACAACCACTTCCTATTGGTCAATTGTAAAGTCCCATCTAGTCCTCACTTAGGTCCTCTTGGCTATGCAAATAAGGACTTGAAACTGGGTCAGCAGGGATTGGTCCGATAGCTTGACTGGGCGGGCGGATATGTGTGGCCATGCAATTGAGCACTTGAAACAGAGAAGTCCCAGGAGATAATTAAATTGCATAAGTAAACAAACAGAGCAATGTCTTCCTTCCAGAGCACGGCCCGTTTGGAGCGGGTTATCCTAAAGACAAACTGTGAACAATTAAACAACCACAGAGTGATTCGAACCTAAGATAGGGCCAAGGACCCACCATTGTTTATTATAATCACGGAAACATGGTTCAGTATTCCAAGGACCATGACAGTCTGCATCAATGAGTGTGTGCATATGTCTTTTCATGGCTGATATGGTTGTGCAACCTGTGACTTCTCCTTATTGATGGATAAAATGCTGTATATGAATAATATTGACCACACTTTAACCACAGTCCTCGGGCATATGTTAGCAAGACATCTGAATAGAAGGAATACAGGACTATAGGAAATTACTATATATGTTTTCAGTCTGGAGTAAGAGCTGCATGAACTTGCTATACTGGAGCTCTATGCTCAAAATGGGTGGTTAATTTTAACAGGAACTTTAGTAAAAATCAGTCTACCAGTCAATCTAGTAAAGTATACCAATTTGGAACACATCCTGAATTTCTAGTGACTTGTTTCAGGGGAATCACAGACAAACTTATAAGCATATTTCTGCGTAAGCCAGGTCTCTTTCCAAAAGGAAAATAAAATTCTCAACAGGGAAAAAAATATAAAAAACACACTATCTAGCAGAGTGGCACTTTTCAGGGTAGTCTTTCTCATTAGAGAGACCGCCTAGTATGCATGAGGACTAGTCCAGCCAATGCTACTCTGCATTTTTGGGAGACAGAAGATAGACGGCAAATTAGCATATCTTACTTTTTTCTTGAGTTTTTTTTCTTTTTCAGAAGGGAAGCTAATTTGTATACCTTTGGTTTTTAGAAAAGATATTCAAATTAGATTTTGTTCAAAAAAAGAAAAGAACACACCTTGTGCATACTAGGTGGTCTTCCTAATGAAAAAGAGCAGCCAACACCACAAAGGCCACTCAGTTAACCAGGGCAATTTTCTTGCGAGACACTCATTTTCATTTTCCTATTGGAGAGAGGGGCATTTAGTACTCTTTAATAAATTCACTCATTTCTAATTCAGACTTAGGGTTCTTTCACATCAGTGCTGTTCATTTCCCTTCTGCTGTTCCATTACAGGAGCACATAACTGACAAGAGTAGAGCCTAATAGATCCCTTTGACTATAATGGGATCCATTAGGTTTCCATTCAGGATAACTTTTTGTAGTAGAGAAAAAAAACCTGCATGCAGGACTTTTCTCTCTGCTGTTTTTGACCAACTCTGTGACACATGTGATAAAGATATAAACGTAGACTTACTGGAGTAAATCAGTTTCAAAGAGTTACAAATTTTTTGCAAAAACTGGTTAATTCAATAAAAAAATATAATCTTTTTTTCTTTTTATTTATTTCCTTTTATGCTTCAAATTTAGTGAAAATTTAACTTGTTAACATTAGCTCAATTTTAATTAACTAAACACACCAAAGTCTGAATGCCCAGCTGATAATCTAAAAAAATAATTCTGGTTATTTACCCATGAGGTTTTTAGTTCTATCAAGGAAGCTTACTGACATGTCATGCATCATTTCAAAAAGACATATATAGCCTGGAAACTGCTTTAAGGCAGCTGCGAGCAAGTGTCACTTTGAGTTAAATGCATTATTAAACTGTTGGGAAATTTCACATCATGGGTCATTTATCTATGCTAAATTAGGTCAAAAGCCTCTACACTTGCCTAGATAAATGAATAGGGAGTGCAGGTTCTCTCTTGGGATAGCATTCATTGACAGGTTAGCACTATGTATTTCTTCATGTTTTGTCGATGGTAGATAAAAATGTGCATAATAAACAATAATGACCAAAGGAAGGAGCCGTCTCTAAAAATCGAATCCATTGAAACATTCATGTGAAAGGCTTAAAACCAGTCAACCGGCTTCATAGTAAATGCCAGGTTTTTCAGTGAAAGGCAAAATTATCCCTTAAGCTTTGCTTGCTACATTTTGTCGTGCTGTTTTTGCCTGGCTGTGCTTGTAATTGTAACACTGCTCATTAAACACATGCAAGAGAATCTTACAAAAGTCTTCAATGAAAGAATGACTAAATAAAAAGAAATCTTGATACTGTATATGAAAAGATTGTTCCTTTGACCTAACAAAAATAATTTTCATTTCTTAGGCAGCTGTGGGCTGTATGTAAAAGGGGGAAGCTACACCTTTAACCCCTTCTCTACATCCAGCGTACATGTACGGTGTAAGTCAGGTCTTTAAACCCTTAAAGACTGGGCCTATTTTAATTTTTTATTTTTCCTCCCCATGTTCAAAGCGCCATATATATATTTTTTTTTTCTGTTCACATAGCCATATTGGGGCTTATTTTTTTTGCATGACAAGTTTAATATTTTTTTAGTTTTTATTTTCATTCTTTATTAATGAAATTTATGAATTAACCAAGAATCAATTAAGAAACAGTAGAAATAATACCAATAATACTATTCAGGTACAGTTCATTGATGATATTACAAATTAGTATTTGCTTAGTATGGACAAGCATATTAAAATAAGGGACGGATGAAATAATTCACTGAAGTGGACTAGTAGTTAGATAGGATCCAAATGTAGTAAAACTATTGTCAGTAATTCGTAAAAGAAGACCAAGGCAACCAGCATTTTTTGAACTTAATAATCTTTTATTTTCCCATGAGGCTAATTCCTCAAACCTATACAGTTGGTCTACCTTACACAACCAATGGGGTATGGATGGGAGTTCCTCTGATAACCAGTAACGAGGTATCAAAAGACGAGCTGCATTGAGGAGATGATTAAACAGTGGCGGGATAGATCCAGTTATACTGGAGGGTTGGATCCCTAGTAGGGCTAATTGTGGTGATATTGGGATAGTCGAGCGGCATATCTTGTTACACCTATCAAATATTTCTGACCACCACATCTTAATACGAGGGCAGGTCCACCAAATGTGGAAATATGAGCCTTTGTCAGTACGACACCTCCAACAAATATCTGATCTATCTGTAATATATCTACAGGTAATATCCAGAGTTTTGTACCATCTTGATAAAATCTTGTAAGCATTTTCCTGCGTACGGACACATCTTGATGCTTTATGAGCTCTCAGTAAGACTTTTGAAATTTCTAGCTGGGAAAAGGAGGTGTCCAGATCCCTTTCCCAAAGATTAATAAATGCAGGTTTTGGCATAAAAATGGGGGTACAAGTTCTTTTGTAGATCAAAGAAATAAGTTTAGCCTGTGGGTCAGACTTTGATAATAAGCCCTCGAACCAAGTCATCGGACATTTTAAGGAGCGTAAAAAGGAAATTAAAGGGGGTGAAAATCTACAGTCTGGGAAGAGCTTTGACAAAGTTACAGACTCCAACACCTCCCCACTTTTACCATAAAGGGACATGACAGAGTATGTTAAATACCTTATAGATGAGGGTATGCTATCTAATTGAGCACTAGGTGCAAAGGCCAAAATATCTCTGACCTGTAACAGAGGAGAGGGCATTGGAATTGCATTTTGTGAGGATTGAAACCATTCCCAGGCCTTCAGAGTAGATTTGATTATAGTATTGAAGGAGTTGATCTTATTCGTGGGAATGTCAGTACCCACCAGGAGTCCCCGGAAAGGGAAGCCAAAGTGTGATTGTTCGAGGTCAACCCATGACTCACCTATTGTACCTTTAATCCAACCTACCACTCTAGTCAGGAGAACTGCCTTGCTATATAATTCTGGGTTAGGCAACCCAATACCACCAAAAGCCTTAGGTTTGCTTAAGGTAGTATAAGAAATGCGTGCTCTTTTCTCTGCCCAAATAAATGACCTAATCAACTGGTTCGCTGTTTTGTAGAATGACTTTGGCACTGGAATTGGCAAAACCTGTTGAAGGTAAGTCAATTTGGGTATTATAAGAGATGTTAATATATTCTTCCTTCCAAACCAAGACAGCATAGAGTTTTTAAGTGTGGAAACTTGATCCTGTATCGAATTTAATAGTGGGATATAGTTTAGACGGAACAATGTTCCGGGGTGAGGCCCTATTTTAACTCCCAGATATGTGATGTGTGGGGTTTCCCAGTTAAAAGGGGAGCTAGACTTGAGTTCTTGTATAGTTGAAATGGGGAAGCCTACATTTAGAATGTGGGATTTATTCATATTAATTTTGAAATTGGAGAATAGGCCGAATTGTTCTATTATGCGGTAGACATGAGGGAGGACTATTTTAGGATTGGTATTCTTAATGAGTAGGTCGTCAGCAAAAGCTGCAACCTTATGTTCATATTTACCGACCCGGACTCCTCGGATTCCCCCCTCTCCCCTAATTGCCTGTAGCAAAGATTCCATCACTAGTACAAATAACAGGGGTGAGAGGGGGCAACCCTGCCTTGTCCCATTACGGATGGCAAAGGAGGAAGACAATGAGTTATTAACAATGATAGCGGCTGATGCATTTGAATATAGGGAAAAAACTGCTTTAATAAATTGGTCAGGGATCCCAAATGTGGACAACACAGTCCGCATAAAGCCCCAGTTAACCCTATCGAATGCCTTCTCAGCATCTGTGCTGAGAAGGATTAGGGGACACCTGGATCTTTTTGCTTGAAATATGCAATTTAGGACTCTAGAGGTATTATCCTTACCCTCCCTGCCCCTCACAAAGCCCACCTGGTCTTTTTGGATTAGGACAGGCAGTAACAGGGATAGGCGTGTAGCTAACATCTTCGCTAGTATCTTTAAGTCTAAATTTAGCAAGGAAATTGGGCGATAATTCGCACAATTGGAACAGTCTTTCCCCTCTTTAGGGATCAGGGAAATATGGGCTCTAGTCATGTCTATTGACATTGGAGTACCAGATAGGGAGTTATTGCAAATGCTAAGTAGATGGGGGCCTAATTTTTTGTAAAAAGAGCGGTAGTATGGGGCTGGGAAGCCATCTGGGCCTGGGCATTTCCCTCTGGGAAGTTGTTTGATGGTGGCTTCTAATTCGTCTATAGTAAAGGGGGCTTGTAGTGAATGTGCCTGTTGTTCAGAAAGGACGGGGAGAGACAAGGAGCGCAGGAAAGATGTCGTGAGTTCAGAAGGTGTAGAGGGGGATCGATCAGCCAGTTCAGATTCTTTTAGGTTATATAGGGAATGGTAGAATTTTCTAAACTGGGTGGCAATGGCTGAGGTAGTAAAAACCTCTCTACTGTCTGTAGTCTTTATTCGGTGGATTTAGTTATGGGATTTTCTCTGTTTGATGCGCTGCATCATAAATTTAGATGCTCTGTCACCATGAGCGTAATATTTAAATTGCGCGTGGAGATAGTATTTAGCTGATGCATTGTTTAGAATCTTCTTTAGAGCTTCGCGTGACTCAGTTAGTTCAATGAGGTGTGACTCTAACAAGGATTGTTTGTGTAAGGATTCAAGTTGCTGAATCTTGGAAAGAAGGGTATCAATCTGTGCTCTCCCCTCTTTTTTAAGCTTGGCTCCCATAGAGATAAACTGACCGCTCATATATGCTTTATGGGCATCCCATATCACCTGGGGAGAGGTTATCGATTTGGCATTTAAAGCAAAGTATTCCTCAAGCAACTTTTGGGTACGGGTAAAGGTATCACCTGGTGAAATTAGCTGCTCATTCAGGCGCCATCTAAAGGGGCAAGGTTCTAAAGTGGGCGCTGACAGTGTTATAAACACTGGGAGATGGTCTGATAGGTGCATGATACCCATGTTGGCTTGATTCAATATTGGAGATGTTCCTTTGATATAAACAGGTAGTCGAGTCTGTGATATGACTCGTGTACTGATGAGAAGAAGGAATAATCACGCGTACTTGGGTTAAGGAGTCTCCAGACATCGCAAACCGACCAACTATGTAGACTTTTTCTGAGATGTCTGAGAGCTTTGGTTGAGATTGTTGATCTTTTAGAAGTAGTGTCTAGATCTGGATCCAACGCCAGGTTAAGATCCCCACCTAGAATCACCACACCCTCTCTATATGATTCCAGTAAGGACAAGATCTCCACTATCCAGGTAACCTGATTAACATTGGGCACATAAAGGTTAATAAATGTATATACTTGGTTCGAAATTGAACCGTTAAGCATAAGATACCTCCCCTCATTGTCTTTAACATGGTGGATGTATGTAAATGGGAGGTGTTTCCGGATCCCGATGCTAACTTTCCTGGAGGCCGAGGACCCTGAGCCGCAATGGTACCACTCCAGGTATAATGAGTGTGAAAGATTCGGGTATTTATTGAATTTAAAGTGTGTCTCTTGGAGGAAAATGATCGAGCACTTCTCCTTCTTCAAGTAAGAAATGATTTGGCTACGTTGATGATAGCAAAACACAGTTTCAACATTATACAATATAATTCTTCCCAAATAATGAGGTATGTATTTAAGCATGGGTGGGAATTATAGCCTTTTTTCTTCTCTATCTTGCTAAAGTATCTCTTAACAGAAAATATGTCAAGCAATAGTAACTGTGCAGTAATGGCTATAGTTTCCACTGTGGGTTACAGGGTTTTGAAGGCATGTCTAGCCAGGATATGTACAGGTGTAAATGGTGTCCTAACGATTTCCCTCACAGCAGTAAAGTCTTAACAGCTTTTAGTAACAGGTTACCTTACTTTGTACAATTTTTGGTCATTCAATTTCAAAGTTTTTCAATTCTTTCCTTTATCTTTCTCCTGTAGATCAAGCAGACATCAATGAGTCTCTGTAGTAGTGTTGAGTGAAGCGAAGCATTCAAAGCAGAATTCTGTCCAAAGTTTAAGAAAACTTTGATTTGCAACAAATCTAAATTTCCACGCGCTTTGTGGTAACTAATCAGTTTCTCCTAAAATGGAGGCTGCACATCTTACAAAGTGAAAGTAAGAAGCCCAGAAACGCGATATCACACGTAATATCGCAAAGACAGCCAATCTGCAGATAGCCATCCCCTGTGATGTCACAGCCCTATACAACCTTCACCCCGGGTGGTCTCCACCATTGTCCCGTGAGCTGAGCATAGGGAGAGACGTGGCAAACGCTATGGACAGTGTTGCTGAAAACCATTAATATTGGAGAGGGAGACTGCAGTGAGTGTGTATTGCTGTGTGCATTACGTTCTAGTGCACTGACATTTAGAGCTAATATGTTATTTTAGTGATACAATTAGTGTGCCTCAGTATTAAAGGGTGTAATATATGGCCGTTTGCATCATGTTCCAGTGCACCAACATTCAGAGTTAGTCTGTTATTTTAGGGATAAAGTTACTGTACACTATGGCCAACAGACAGTTGCCTGGGCCCTCCAAAGAAACAGGCAGTGTCAAAAATGTTGCTGTAGCCAGCACAAGCATCAGCAGAAGAAGGGTGGTAGAAGCAGCTGCAGCAACAGGCCAGTCATCCAGCGGTCATGTTCTGACCAGTTATCCAGCTATGCTGGAATGGTTGACTTGCTCTTCAGCATCATCTCAAGTGACAACAGATACACACAACCAGAAATCACTGGGTTCCTCTAACACAACGCTCAGTTGGCATGGCCCAGAAATTGCCTCTATGCCCTCACCTGTCCTAAACCTGCCTCTTGCTTTTGCTGCTTCCTCTGATAGCCAAGTAATGATAGCCCCCGACTCTACTCTACTTTTCAGCAATCATGAGCTTTGTGAGGACAGTCAGCAGTTACAGGCCAGCCCAGACTTCGAGGAGAGGTCCGCTGCGGACTCCTCTAGGTGTGCAACTGCCAATGATGACAGTCGAGTGGGAGCACATGCTGAGAGACATCAGGAACATGCTCAAGAGACAGGTGAGGGTGACAAGTGATAGGCAAACATTTGTAGATGATGATATATCCAATCGCACGTGGAAGCCAGGTGAAGTGGGGGCATCGTCATCATCGGGGGGGAGGGTGGCAGCATTCCCGTGAGACAGCAGGGTGGCAGCAGTTGGAATCCTGAAACTAAAAGCAGTAGGGGTACACAGTCTGCTACTCGGGAGACCGGGAGACTACCTGTGAGAAACACACTAGCAGTGCAGGGGTTCATAAAAGCAGTGGCAGGCATCACGCAGTGGAAGAGAGAAAATTCCATCAGCAGTGTGGGAATTTTTCAATAAGTCACTGGTAGATGGTAGCGTGGTGGTATACAGGATGTGTGGGCAGAAAGGGAAGTGTGGCAAAGATGCTAATGATGGCACAATGGCCCTGTGTCAAAACATAGAGCATCACCACAAAGTGGCGTTAGAAAACCATGCCACTCATTTAGTGTTACAGCCTGATGCAGCAACCACTGTATGTCCCACCATCCGGCACACCCTCTCCAGCAGTCAGGGCTCGTCAATGTCAGAAGAAGGAAGCTGTCTTTCTTTCCTATCGACTTTAACGTCTTCTATATCTCCTGATGCTTCTCCTCGTCACTTGTTTTGACAGCAATCGATCACCGAGTCGATTGCAAAAAGACAACAGTATGTTTGTGTCATGGTCTTACCTGCTTGCTGCTCTCCTTCGTTTGACATGTGCTGGCGGCCATCTTGGTTTCTGGGTTTCTTGTAGCCTTCCACCCTGCGGCTCCTCCTTCCCCTGGGAGGAGCTGGATGCCTAGCTCATATATATAGGAGGTCTGTGGCTTCAGTTCCTTGCTTGGTCCTCTTGTGTTCACATGCTTCTAAGACTGCTGCTGCTTCTGGTTCCTGATCCTGGCTTCGTCTGACTACCCTGCTGGTTCCTGATCCTGGCTTCGTCTGACTACCCTGCTGGTTCCTGATCCTGGCTTCGTCTGACTACCCTGCTGGTTCCTGATCCTGGCTTCGTCTGACTACCCTTCTGGTTCCTGACCTCTGGCTTCGCAAAGACTCTGCTCGGTTTCACCATCCGTTTGGACTTTTGCTTTACAGCTTTATTTTCAATAAAGCCTTCTTATTTTCACTTATCTCTTGTTGTACGTCTGGTTCATGGTTCCATGACATTAGGACCAAGCCATGAATTCTGACGGTACAGGGCCATCCTCGCTACCCACGCTGGTTGCCAGACTTGATCAGCAGGATCACCTGTTGGGTCGGTTCGCTGTGGCGTTGCAAACCCTGCTTGAACGCACGGCTCATTTCGCTCCCGTTGCCGATGGGACGGTTGTCGCTCCTGGGCTCGCTCCTACTGCCGCTCCGGTTGTTGCGCCAGAGTCTACCCCGACACCTGTTGTTGCGCCTGCGGTGTTTCGGGGTATGACCGGTTCTGCCCCTCTTCCACAGCGCTTTGGGGGAGAGCCAACTCAGTGCCGAGGTTTCCTTAACCAGGTGGGCATTTATTTCGAGTTGCTGCCACATGCCTTTCCTACTGAGAGATCAAAGGTGGGCTTCTTGATCTCGCTGCTCTCGGACAAGGCCTTGGCCTGGGCCAGCCCTTTATGGGAGAACAACAATCCGGTGGTTGCCGAGTTTTCCGGTTTTGTTGCTTCTCTTCGGAAGGTATTCGATGTGCCGGCTCGTGCTGCCTCTGCTGCGAAGCTCCTTATGTCCATCAGACAGGGTTCATGATCCGTAGCTGAATACGCCATTGAGTTTCGTACCCTGGCAGCAGAGGTGGGCTGGAATAATGAGGCTCTGGTCGCTGCTTTCTCTCATGGTCTCTCGGATGCCTTGAAGGATGAGGTTGCAGCTAAGGACCTACCAGTTGAGCTCGAGTCTCTTATTTCTTTCCTGATTTTGATTGACACCAGACTCAGGGAGAGACCTTCCTTTAAGGAGAACCTGCGGAGGTCTTCTAACAGATTGGTGCCTACGTTTGCTGTCCCACCCGTGCCTCCCTCTCCTCCCACGCCTCCTGGGGATGACTTGTCTGGGGGTGAACCCATGCAGCTGGGGTTTGCTCGCCTGTCCGAGGGGGAGAGGGCACTCCGGAGACGCGAGGGCCGATGCATGTACTGTGGTCTCGGTGGGCATTTTCGGTTGGCATGTCCGAACCGTCCGGGAAACGCTCGTACCCTGAGATCCTGTCGGGGGCAGATCTTGGGTGGAGTCTCCTCGTCCCCGGTTTCCCGTGTTGACAAACCACTGATCACTGTTGTCCTCTCCTGGGCCGGGGGCTCGGTGACGACCCAGGCGTTGGTGGACTCTGGTGCTGGTGGTTTGTTCATTGATAGTGTGTTCGCTGCCGCCAATTCCATTCCTCTGCAGGCTCGAGGTTCCCCACTGGCTCTTGAGGCGATAGACGGCAGACCCCTTCTGCCGCCACACGTGACTCATGAGACCCTTCCAGTGGGGATAGCCATTGGTGCCATCACAGAGAGTCGGTCTGCCTCCAGGTTATTTCGTCTCCACACTACTCGGTGGTCTTGGGGTACCCCTGGCTCCAGAAGCATAATCCGACTTTCGATTGGAGATCGGTCGAGATCCTCTCGTGGTCACCGCAGTGTGGGGCTAGTTGCATCCATGGGTCTGTCAAGTTGCTGTGTACTTCCTCGGACTCTCTGTTGCCTCCTGAATACGAGGAGTACCGGGATGTATTCGATAAGGTGCGCGCGGTTGCCCTACCTCCGCACCGCCCATACGATTGTGCCATAGAGTTACAATCTGGTGCCGTTCCTCCTCGTGGCAAAGTCTATCCACTGTCGGTAGCGGAGAATGAGGCCATGGAGGAGTACGTGAGGGAGGCGCTTTCACGCGGACACATTCGCAAATCTTCGTCCCCGGCAGGGGCTGGATTTTTCTTTGTGAAAAAGAAGGGCGGTGAGTTGAGGCCTTGCATCGATTACAGGGGTCTCAATCGCATCACGATCAAGAACGCTTACCCGATACCCTTGATTTCCGAGCTGTTCGATCGCCTTAAAGGGGCCACGGTCTTTACCAAACTCGACCTGAGGGCGGCATATAACCTGGTAGGGATCAAGGCGGGCGATGAGTGGAAGACCGCGTTTAACACCAGGACCGGTCATTACGAATCCTTGGTTATGCCCTTTGGGTTGTGCAATGCGCCCGCAGTCTTTCAGGAATTCATCAACGATGTTTTCCGTGACCTGTTGCAGCAGTGTGTGGTAGTCTATTTGGATGACATCTTGGTATATTCTGAATCCATGGAGGCCCACATTCTGGATGTCAGACGAGTGTTGCAACGGTTACGAGAGAACAAGCTGTTCGGTAAGCTTGAGAAATGCGAATTTCACCGATCCCAGGTAACCTTCTTAGGTTACATCATTTCCGCTGAGGGGTTCTCCATGGATCCTGAGAAGGTTTCGGCTGTCTTACAGTGGCCCCAGCCCAGTGGTCTTCGTTCCCTGCAGCGCTTTTTGGGCTTCGCCAATTATTATCGGAAGTTCATCAGGGACTTTTCCATGCTGGCCAAGCCTCTCACGGATCTGACCAGGAAGGGCAGTAATTCCCAGGCCTGGCCGCTCGAGGCCATCCGAGCTTTTGAGGCCCTAAAGTCCGCCTTTGTGTCGGCTCCGATTCTGTCGCATCCCAACCCTGGGTTGCCCTTTGTCCTCGAGGTGGACGCGTCTGAGACGGGAGTAGGCGCCCTTCTGTCTCAGCGTAGAACACCAGAGGGTCCTCTGCTTCCTTGTGGGTTTTACTCCCGGAAACTGTCTTCCGCGGAGTGCAACTATCAGATTGGTGACAGGGAGTTATTGGCCATCGTGCAGGCCCTTAAAGAATGGAGGCACTTGCTCGAGGGTTCGGTGGTTCCGGTTCTCATCCTGACGGACCACAAGAATCTGACCTACCTTTCTGAGGCCAAGAGATTGACACCACGTCAGGCCAGATGGGCTCTGTTCTTGTCACGTTTTAATTACGTGGTCTTCTACCTAACCGGTTCCAAGAACATCAGGGCGGATGCCTTATCACGGCAGTACTCCAAGCTGTCCAGGGAGGAGTCGATTCCGACTTCGGTCATACCTCCGAATCAGATCCTGGCCGCCATTCGCACCAGCCTGACCTCTCCCCTGGGTGAGCAGATTTTGGCGGCTCAATCTGATGCTCCCTCTGGGAGACCCAACGGCAGATGTTTTGTGCCTGAGGAGTTGCGCACTCGGTTGTTGCGAACCTACCATAACTCCAAGACCGCGGGGCATCCTGGAAAGAATCAGCTGTCCTGGGCTGTTTCACGTCTGTTCTGGTGGCCTTCCCTACGTTCCGACATCGCCGCATATGTAGCGGCATGCTCCGTTTGTGCCCAGAGTAAGTCCCCTCGGCACCTTCCGTTGGGCCTTCTGCAACCCATAGCCACCGGGGAGCGCCCATGGTCACACCTGGGGATGGATTTCATTGTGGACCTCCCTGCATCCCGAGGCCATACGGTCATTCTCATGATTGTGGATCGGTTTTCCAAAATGTGCCACTGTGTTCCTCTCAAGAAGTTGCCCTCTGCACAAGAGTTGGCCACGATTTTTGCCAGGGAGGTCTTCCGGTTGCACGGTTTGCCTAAGGAGATTGTGTCGGATCGGGGGAGTCAGTTTGTGTCCAGGTTCTGGCGCGCCTTTTGCTCCCAGTTGGGGATTCATCTCTCCTTCTCCTCGGCCTACCACCCTCAGTCCAATGGGGCCGCAGAACGATCCAATCAGGCCTTGGAGCAATTCCTTCGTTGCTATGTCTCCGATCACCAAGACAATTGGGTTGACCTCCTGCCTTGGGCTGAGTTTGCCAGGAACACGGCGGTGAACTCTTCCTCTGGGACGTCTCCCTTCATGGCCAATTATGGGTTCCAACCTGCCGTGTTACCGGAGGTATTCTCTCCCCAGGATATTCCGGCTGTGGAGGATCACCTTTCCGTCCTACGTGCTTCTTGGGTACAGATCCAGAAGTCCCTTGAGGTCTCTGCGCAGCGCCAGAGACTCCAGGCTGATCGCAGACGAGCGCCTGCTCCTTCCTACCAGGTAGGAGACCGTGTATGGTTGTCCACCCGCAACCTCAACCTTCGAGTGCCCACTCCCAAGCTGGCGCCTCGCTTTGTTGGTCCCTTCCGAGTGCTTCGCAGGGTAAACCCGGTAGCCTATGCCCTTGCGCTTCCTCCTGGCATGCGGATCTCCAACGTGTTTCATGTCTCCCTGTTGAAGCCACTGGTGTGTAATCGTTTCACTTCCTCGGTTCCTCGGCCTCGTCCGGTCCAAGTGGGCAATCGTGAGGAATATGAGGTGAGCAATATCCTGGACTCACGCCTGGTCCGCGGTCGGTTGCAGTTTTTGGTCCATTGGCGTGGTTATGGTCCAGAGGAGCGTTCCTGGGTTCCCTCCGCAGATGTCCATGCTCCTGCCTTGCTCCGAGCCTTCCACGCACGCTTCCCTCAGAAACCGTTTTGTGCTCCGCGGAGGAGGGGCCCTTGAGGGGGAGGTACTGTCATGGTCTTACCTGCTTGCTGCTCTCCTTCGTTTGACATGTGCTGGCGGCCATCTTGGTTTCTGGGTTTCTTGTAGCCTTCCACCCTGCGGCTCCTCCTTCCCCTGGGAGGAGCTGGATGCCTAGCTCATATATATAGGAGGTCTGTGGCTTCAGTTCCTTGCTTGGTCCTCTTGTGTTCACATGCTTCTAAGACTGCTGCTGCTTCTGGTTCCTGATCCTGGCTTCGTCTGACTACCCTGCTGGTTCCTGATCCTGGCTTCGTCTGACTACCCTGCTGGTTCCTGATCCTGGCTTCGTCTGACTACCCTGCTGGTTCCTGATCCTGGCTTCGTCTGACTACCCTGCTGGTTCCTGATCCTGGCTTCGTCTGACTACCCTTCTGGTTCCTGACCTCTGGCTTCGCAAAGACTCTGCTCGGTTTCACCATCCGTTTGGACTTTTGCTTTACAGCTTTATTTTCAATAAAGCCTTCTTATTTTCACTTATCTCTTGTTGTACGTCTGGTTCATGGTTCCGTGACAGTTTGCACTTATCCAGTGGTGCAGAAGTCGAACTTGCAGGAGCAGCACCTGCTCCATATGCAGCAACTTCAGTCTAGAGTCTATGATGAGCAGTTTTCTTCAGCCTATTGAAGAAACCACCCAGCAGCAGGACATGCAGCAGAACCTCAACCAGAAAGTGTAGGCATACTTGGACTGCACCCTGATCCAAGTATCCCTGGACTATTGGACATGTAAACTTGAAGTGTAGCCAAGTTTGCCAATGGCATGCTTTCCTGCCTGGCCAGTAGTGTGGCATCAGAGCGGGTATTCCATTCTGCTGCAAGCATGGTTATCCCTAAGAGAACAAACCTTTCCTCCCAAAATGTTCAGACACTAACCTTTATAAAGATGAATCAGGCATGTATCAACCAGGATTTCCAGACAGTGGTGCCTGATGAAACAGAATAGATCATTCTGCCACAAATGACCATACTGTAGTGTGCTGGCACACCGGAATATTGTGCAAAATGGCCATGTGCTGCTGCCTCCATTCTGATGCTTCCAGCCACCTGATGCCACCCCCCTGCTACCTCTACTACAAAGGGGCTTCCTGGCCTACTGATATATAAATGTTATTTTTTTTTTTTAAAGATATGCTTGCCACTGCGACTTGCTATTACACTGCTGTTGTTGGGTTCTGCTACTACTATGATCTGCCACCATCTTGTGCTGTATGCCACTGCTGTGGCCCCTCTCCCCACTCTGTTTTGGGGACACTATTGTTCCTGTTTGTCTGTGTTGACATCATAGTTTATTTTTCCCTTCTTCTAAAATGTCAGAAGAACAGAAAAAGGGATACTGTATTTTGAGCATCGTTATGGCCGTAAGGATTTGGTCAGTATTTGAGCAGAATTTGTAAGCCAAAAGTAGAAGTGGGTCCAAAACACATATGCTAATAATTCCATTACATTTTATCTCTGTTTTGGACCCACTAATTTTTGTTGGCTTACAAATACTGATCAAATGCTGATGTAAAACACTGACAAAATACTGACTGTCTAAGAGAGACTTTGTGAATACAGGATTATTTTTTTTGTTTTCTCTTCTTCTGACGGATCAGTAGAACGTAAAAATAAACAGTGATGTTAACACAACATTACTGGCACTGCTGATGCCCCCTCCCCTCCCCACTCTGGCGTGGGGCCACTACTTTCACTGTCATCTCCACCTTCCCCACTCTGCCATGGGGCCACTACTGCTACTTCCACTGTCCCCACTCTGTCATGGGGCCGATACTGTCACTGCCACCTTCCTCACTCTGTCATGGGGACACAACTGTCACTGCTGCTGCCGCCACGCTCCCCACTCTATCATGGGGCATCTACTTGAATCTTGACGCTAACATCGACCTGTAATACTGATGCACAGTGATTCGACAGCTAACAGAAGGGATTAAAAAGCATGTGTTTGGACTGCCACAACATTCACAGCTTTATTTTGTTCCACTAAGGAGCCATTTGAACATAGCTTTACTGAAGGGTGCTGTATGCTTTTCTTTTTGTTTAACAGAAGGGATTAGCTATGAATCTTTGTGCTCACTGTTACTGCCACCCTTGCGGGCAACTTGAATCTTGGTGCACTGCACAGTTAAGTCCAAGGCGATAAATTAGACCTGCCGCTTATATTGACCTGTAATACTGATGTACAGTAATTTGACAGCTAACAGAAGGGATTAGCTATGAATCTTGGTGCCCTGCATAGTGATATAGACAATGATAAATTACAACTGCCTTTAATACTGACGGCACAGTACCAACAGACTGATTGTGGGTGTACTAGAACGTAATGCACACTCCCCCTGCACTTTCCCTGCAGTCTCCCAACACTCTCCCTGAAGTTTATGTTCCAAGCCTTCACACTGAGATTGGGCCATCAAATTGGATGAATATGATTAGGCAGAGGGGCCTGGGTATACTAGATTTATAACGATTTGTGACAAATTAATTCGTAACAAATCAAATTTGTTGACAAAGTTCAACAAATTGTCTGAATTTTTCCAAATTTTGCTCATCTCTAGTTACTACCTTATGGCAAATGGCAGAGAATGCAAGAGATTAAATATTTTGTAGTATAAAGTTCCTGAACTAATCATTGCTCTCTAACTTCTATCAAGTACAAGCATCTTTAATTTGTCCTCTGATTTACTCTGTGATAAGTTGATGTAATATCTCCTTCAGCTTATGTATCTATTGATTGCTTGAAAATTATTTTAAAATACTGCACAGTAAGATTGTGCTTTCTGAAAACATGTTGTGAAATATTTTTTTAAGATTAGTCTGCAAAAGCATTTTGTTTTGTGCAGTTTTTTTTTCCTTCTTGGAAAAAAAAGCTCAAGGACACCTGCAAAATAATTTGCCCATTTATAATTAGCATTGCCATATTATTTTTTTTATTTCTACAAAATCCAAAACACACAGTGGTTACAAAGATATTATCTGTAGTAACAGGCACAACATATCCTCCTGTACAGGCATACATTGAAATTTGCATTTTACACAAAAAAGTTAACTAGACAGCAGACATTTTTATACTTAATACTAAGGATGCAGAGCCCATGGTACACCAAGTTTGAATGCGCAGTATTGTTGGCCAGAAGATGCTCCTACTATGCCAAGTACATGTGTGGAGTATTGTAGGCAAAGTAATGCGTCTGCTACGTTGAGTACGTGTGCACTGTATTGTAGACCAGGTGATGCCCCTCTCGATTTCTGGGAAAGATATTCAAATTAGCCTTCCTAAACCTATCTGATGCTAGCAGATTTTAGACAGGATAATTTGCATATATATTAGACAGAAATCCAGAGGAGTTTTGTCTCAAATGCAATAGTAGTCACTAGGGATGAGCGAATCGACTTCGGATGAAACATCCGAAGTCAATTCGCATAAAATTTAGTTTTAATACTGTACGGAGCAGGATCTCCGTACTGTATTAGAATGTATTGGCTCCGATGAGCCGAAGTTATTGCTTTGCGAAGTCTCGCGAGACTTCGCACAATAACTTCATAACATAGAATGTGTCGGCAGATAAGAACCATTTGGCCCATCTAGTCTGCCCATCTAGTACTGGAAAAAAACATTTCCCGAACTCAGGTCCTGTTCCAAGGTACCACCAGCTCCGTCCAGTATTAGAACAAAGTTTTATGTGAATCAACTTCTGATGTTTCATCGAAGTCGATTCACTCATCTCTAGTTTTCACATGTATCAACTGGTCTCCATAATATAAATAATACCCACCTAGAGGTTCTCCTTGCAACTGTAAATGCTGTTGTCATCTGCTTTTTTTTGATTAAGGACTTTTGTCTATAAAGATATAGTTGCAGATGTGAGGCTGGCATAGCTATTTTTTCTCGTTTTAGAAAAGCTAATTTGAATATTTTTCCCAGCAACCCAGAGGGGCATTCCTGGCCTACAATACTGCACACATTTATTTGGCTACTCTGCATACTAAGGTCATCGTCTGGCCTACAACACTGTGCATACTTATTTGGTGTACCATGGGCTTTCTGTAAGGAAAAAGAGTACCCCTTAGACAAACCATATACAGTATATTGTTGAGAAACATACATTTGTATACTAGGTTATCTTTTTCTCTCTCTGACCCGTAGGGTTCTATTCACAGCAATGTGGCGCCCTATGTTGCCCACAGAATAAATAGTACCATACAGCAGGATATAACCCAGTATGCCATACGTCCTATTGATGGTAGCAGTCTAGCTTTTACTCATCATATGGAAGTTAAGAATGCTTATCATCTGTTTATCTGTTCTTTATGAAATCCCTGTAATATAAAATCTGTGGAATAAATTATATAACTCGAGCGAGCCCTATCCATTCTTATTTACTACCAGTTCCTATGTAACAAAATAAGCAAACAATTTGAATAATTTTGTATTCACCTGTATAATTACATTCTTTATTTTTATGGCATAAACACACTTATTATTAATGATTTTAATTATAGCAATTCAATGTTCTTCATCTTGGATTTGCATTTCCCATTTCAATACATTTAATCTGAACTAGTTTGTAGTCAAAAATATATTTAAAACCTCCATTACAAAACCAGCATGGAACATAAAGTATAAAAAGCAATACCGAGAACAAAACCCTCTTAATCTATCATAATGCGCAATATAATCTTTGCAAAGTTAAAGATTTCAGTCAGTCACTGAATATACGACAACATTTTATAAATCGATACATCGTTATAATAAAGCCACCAGAAGAAACATTCATATTTTAATCTAGGCTAATACATGCAAAGTTCTTCCATTCGTTCTCTGCAGAAAAGTAATTCCTGTAGTTAGTTATACAAGTACACTCAGACCAGCAGCTATTGCAAGCTCCTAAATTCATAGTTTCTGAATATATATATATATATCTATATATATATATATATATATATATATATATTTATTAGAGATGAGTGAACTACTCGAGATTCCTTTCAGGTTCGGTTTGCTGAATTTTTTAAAAAGTTAGGTTCGGACCTGAATTGGGAATCGGTTCGAGCCAAACCAAAGTTGTTCCAACTGCCCTGAAAGTAGGTATATAACCCCCCTATAGCCTCCGAATTTTTATGAAAACTTGTTATTTTTTTATTTTTTATGAATTTTCTCTTTTTCCTTCCCCCTATCCCCTCCCCAAGCTCCAGAACGCAATGACAGCAATAGTAAATTATGTCTGAGTGACAATGACATACATAGCTATGGGTAAACACACCTTTGACGGTGTTATCACGCAGCGTGTTTAAAAACACACCCCGCCGGGACATGTGTTATGCTTCTTCATATTCCAAAGCTTCCAAAAATTGCCCCTTATCGGAGGCAGATAAGGTTTAAACAAACACGGTGGCTCGGGGAACCAAGCATCCAAAAATTATGCCTTGACAGGGTCAGAATGCATGCCCGTACGACATGCATAAGTGTTTAGGGCGGGTTCGCATTTGCGTTATAAAGTCTGTTATAGGTTTCCATTATAACAGAGTTATAACGGAACATAACGGAATTTTAGGATGGAATGCAAAGCGGAAACCTGTCGGCAGGACTTTTTTTCCCATCATGAATAATGGAAAAAAAGAAACCGTTATGTGCCCGTAGACATGTATTTGGATGGAGCAAAACGGAATGCCTCTTAAAGGTTTCCGTTTTCCATTCCATCCTAAAATTCAATTATATTCTGTTATAACTCTGTTATAACAGAACCCTATAACAGAATTTATAACGCGAATGCGAATCCAAGTGGCTCCTTTTTAATTGGGAGCAGCAGTAGTGTGAATGTGAAAAGGGTACCGCACGAATATAGTGGCATGCAACCGACACGACCTCGCCTTAAAGGATCCCCTACCCCATCTTAAGCTATTGTGCATGCACTTACGGCTTTAACAGAAGATCATTAATTGTGCTGGGTTTTAGGGGATGAATATACAATGCTAGAGTGATAGAGAGCATGGGTTAGCTTAGTTCATTTTGAACAATGTTCCTGTAGGGTTTAGTCACACAAAATAATAGGGTATGTCTGAGATTAAAAAATAAATAAAAATTCCAGAAAGAGAGTCATATTTATCCCTTGGCTGTGTCTGCTATTGCAGCTCAGCATTATTCATTTAAATGGTACTAAACTGCAGTACCCGATATAGCCCATGAAAGGATTGGTGGTTTTCTCTGGGGATAGCCTTTTTTCGAATATTACATAACACATTTCATTATGAACATACAGCCTATATGTGAATATTCTATGCATTTTTTTCTTTTTTACAAAAATTGGATGGATAGTTTTCTGGATATACTTTTTGGAAGTCACGTCATGAATTCTATTTCCTGTCCTAACTCTTTAACATCTAAGTCCTGCTTGACGTTCTTAGTGAGACCATCTTTCCAACCAGAGAGAGATTCCATTAGAGTGCTAAACATTACTCTAATTGATGCAATGCTTTTCAGATTATATATTTAGGTAGGCCTATAAATTAAACAACAGAGCTGTCATACTGTTATCCCAATTCTACACCTACTATCACAATGAGGCCTTCAAATGACATGTTACCTTCACACCAGCATTAAACTGACAATGGATTACTTGTTAGGGATACTAAGGTCAATGTTAGGACAACAGCCAGTGCACCACAATACTGCAACCAGTCTTCCAAAAGCAAGGATGGTAGAAAGATAAGGCTACTCCTATGTTCTTCACAAGAGCTGGCCACAAGGCCGGATGGACTTTGCTTCTATGTAACTAGGATACGTCTTTGGAGTTAATAACAGAAACCTGGTATGGGCACACTTGTGGCAGAAATTCCAGAAACACGAGGAAGGTAAAAATGGAAGTAAGTGAACAGGGTCAAAACCAGGAAAGACAAACACGGTCAATGCAGCATATAAGAGGTTAATTCAGCGGCAGGCCAAGGTCAGTTACCAGGAGAGTTAAAGGGGTATTCCCATCTTCACTTTTCATACTTACCTTCGTTGAGCGCGACGTTCACTTCCTGGATTCGGCTGGGCTTGATTGACGTCTTTCCCCCGCCGGGCCGCGCTTGCGCAGAAGACTGAAGATTTTCTCCCGGCCCGCCGCCGCGCATGCGCCATGGTAACTTATTCCTGGCCTGTATAGTACAGAGCCGGCATGCGCGTTCACGGCTCTGTTCTATACTGGCCAGGAAGAAGTCATCATGGCGCATTCGCGTGCGCGTTTAGGACATTGCGCGGCCCAGCCGGGAGAAAATCTTCAGTCTTCTGCGCAAGCGCTGCCCGGCTGGATTCGACAGGAGAGGTGGCCATAACCATTGGAGACGAAAGACAACGATCAGGTAAGAGGGGACTTATTTTCTCAAAAAGGGTGGGAATTGTGTAATTAAATGTATTTACAAAAATGATCACTGTTAAATCATTAACAGATTTAACAGTGATCATTGTGATGGGAATACCCCTTTAAGCAGGAACAGCAGCCACAGGGTAAATCCAGAAACAAGCCAGGAGTCCATAAGTAATCAGCAGTGTTAAATCCCCCACCTAGCTATGGGATTGGACACATAAACAGAAACCTGATTGGCTTGGTTTCCAGTCACAATGACAAGTCAACAAGTCAGGATTTGGCTGGTCAGCATAGCAACCCTCCCAGCACAGTGGTTTGACTGAATGAACTCCAGACATTATCTCTTTGTATAGGAGGTCTAACTCTTTGTGCTACAGAAGAACAATATTTTGCATTTAATTTTCATTGTAAATAGTACTGCTGAAATAAAAAGAATAAATCAGCCATCATTTTTTTAAAATAAATATTATTTTTAAAATCAATACCCCTTTCTAACATAGAAACATAGCATATAAAGTCGAAAAAAGACATTTGTCAATCCAGTTCAGCCTGTTGTCCTACAAGTTGATCCAGAGGAAGGCAAAAAAATCTATGTGAGGTCGAAGCCAATTTTCCCCACTTAAGAGGAAAAAATTCCTTCCCGACTCCATTCACGCAATCGGATAAGTCCCTGGATCAACGACCCCTCTCTAGTAGCTATAGCCTGTAATATTATTACACTCCAGAAATACATACAGACTCCTCCTTTTCCACTACTACCGCCTCCTCTGCTGCACCCCCCAAGCTCCCCAGAACCTATTCAACATGCCAGGTGAGACGTTGCCATGCTGTTCTGCGGCTGTTGTGCCTGGAAGCCAATAGCTACACCGTGCACTGCTTTCAGCTCTGTGGTCACAAGCCGATCAGTGGCTAACCCCACTCAATTTGACAGTTGGTAAAGTGGTGTGCGACAACGCTGCCAATCTGCTGTGCAGGCTAAAGCAAAGCAAAATTACACACCTGCCGTGCATGGCACACGTCCTGAACTTTGTCGTGCAGCGATTCTTTGCCAAATACCCCGGGGTCCAGGAAATCTTGCAGCAGGCCAGGAAAATCTCTGGACTTTTTAGAAAATGTTACACGGCCATAGCTCGCCTTGCTGACATTCAGCGGCGACACCACCTGCCTGTCAGACTTCTGATTTGTTACAGCCCGACGCGCTGGAACTCCACCTTGTATATGCTTGATAGGCTGCTCCAGCAGCAATGTGCCGTTAATGACTACCTGTGCGAACTCTGCAGCAGGACAGGTTCTGGGGAGCTTGTTTTTTTTCCACCGTGCCAGTGGCTGCTCATGAGCGACGCATGCAAACTTCTGCGGCCATTTGAGATCACCAAACTGGTTAGTTGCAGCCAGGGCACCATCAGTGACATCATACCTTACTCCTTCTTTCTGGAGCGTGCATTGCGTCGTATCATTGATAAAGCCATCGAGAAGCAGGAGCTGGAAGATGAGGAAGTCGCAATGCTGAATGAATTCCCAGGGGGGGGGCTACTCCATCTGAGACAAGTCAGCAGGAGTCTGAAGAGGAGTCAGAGGAGGATGGTGGCTGAAGGGAGGAGGAGGAGTAAAGAAGAGCAGGCTTTAAACTTTTCGGGGATCCCTGGTGTTGTCCGTGGCTGGGGGGCGGAGACCGAGGATGACATTCTCTTCCTGGGCGATGAGCAGGAGCCAGGCCTTTATGCTCCAGTGTTTGAAGAGGGACTCCGATATAAAAAGCATAAAGAGCAAGGACCAATACTGGGTGGCAACTTACTTAGACCCCAGGTACAAACAAAAAATAGAAGACATGTTACCAGCATCACAGAGGGCTTGCAGAATGCAGCATTTCCAGGCCTTGCTGTGAGAGATGCTGCATTCTGCTGTTGCGGGCGCTGGCAGAGGAATTTCCACCCACAGCACAGCTATTCAGGTGCTGGTACCAATCCTACCTACCGCGCCTGCAAGAAGAGGGCGGTTTGAAGATGTGTTGGTCACTTCGAATATGAGATCATTCTTGCAGCCAACCTATCAACAGTCGCCCTCGGGATCCAGCCTCAGGGAACGCTTAGACCGACAGGTGTCCGACTACATCGGGTTAACGGCCGATGTGAACGCTCTGAAAAGAGAGGAACCCTTGGACTACTGGGTGTGCAGGCTTGACCTGTGGCCAGAGCTGGCACAATTTGCCATGGAACTCTTGGCTTGACCCTCGTCAAGTGTCCTGTCCGAAATGACATTCAGCGCAGCAGTGGGGATCGTGACCAATAAGCGCACTCGCCTAGCTCACGACTAGGAATGGATCTCGGAGGAATTCAACACCTGCGACAACCACGTTTAATTGAATTTCCTCGTACCAGCCCACACATATCCGCCACCACACAGAACAAAGAAGGGTCCCTGTTATATGTAAATACAGCTGCATAAAAGGCCTTTTCTGTACAGTGAATGCCTAATGTTTGGGGCCTGTACTCCACTGGCCTGCAGTAAAATTCTTATCCAATGACTGTCTAATATATTTCCAGCCACATAATCACTTGATCTTTTCTGTGTGGTGAATGCCTAATTGTTGTGGCCTCGGAGGAGTTCAACACCTATGACGACCACGTGTTATCGAATTTCACCTATTATCATTCGGGGTTTATTCAAGAGGGGGGATTTCGTTAGCCATGTTTTTTATCCAATTTTATATTTTTAGTTCTTTTAAACATATTCTATTTGACATGTATTCGTACTGGACGACAGTAAAATCGTTATCCAATGACCGTCTAATATAACTTGATCTTTTCTGTCCAGTGAATGCCTAATGTTTGGGGCCTATACTCCACTGGCCTACAGTAAAATTGATATCCAATGACCATCTAATATATCTCCAGCCACATAATCACTTGATCTTCCTGGTCCTCTGCGCTCCACTGTGAAGGCTGCGCAGACTATACAAGAGGATTACCGAGTGGTGAAGAGTGGCAGCATCCAGAGCAGGAACAGTAAGTGTTTTTTTATTTATTTATTTGGGGGCTGATGGAGGCACTGGGGGCTGAAAAGCGGCTGCTGGGGGGCTGATATGAGACACTGGGGGGCTTATATGGGACATTGGGGGCTGATGTGAGGCACTGGGGGGCTTATATGGGACATTGGGGGCTGATGTGAGGCACTGGGGGGCTGAAGAGGGGCATTGGGAACTGATGTGAGGCACTGGGGGGCTGATGTGAGGCACTGGGGGGGCTAAAGAGAGGCTGCTGGGGAGCTGAAGAGGGGCACTGGGGGACTGATATGAGGCACTGGGGGGCTGAAGAGAGGCATTGGGGGCTGATGTGAGGCACTGGGGGCTGAAGAGAGGCTGCTGGGGGGGCTGAAGAGAGGCTGCTAGAGGGCTGATATGAGGCACTGGGGGGCTGAAGAGGGACACTGTGGGGCTGAAGAGAGGCACTGGGGGGCTGATATGAGGCACTGAAGGGCTGATATGAGGCACTGGGGACTGATATGAGGCACTAGGGGGGCTGATATGAGGCACTGGGGGGCTGAAGAAAGGCACTGGGGGCTGATATGAGGCATTGGGGGGCTGATATGAAGCACTGGGGCTGATATGAGGCACTGGGGGGCTGAAAAGGGGCACTGGGGGGCTGAAGAGGGGCACTGGGGGCTGATATGAGGCACTGGGGGCTGATATAAGGCACTGGGGGGCTGAAGAGAGGCACTGGGGGCTAAAGAGAGGCACTGGGGGCTAAAGAGAGGCACTGGGGGGCTGATATGAGGCACTGGGGGCTGGAGAGAGGCTGCTTGGGGGCTGAAGAGGGGCACTGGGGGCTGATATGAGGCACTGGGACCTGATATAAGACACTGGGGGCTGAAGATGGACACTGGGGGGCTGAAGAGGGACTCTGGGGGCTGATATGAGGCACTGGGGCTCTTATCTGAGAACTGATTGGGGGTCATTCACATTGGGGTCTAATCTGAGGTCTTATTGGGGTCTTGTTAACATTGGGGGTCTTATTGGGGCTGTCAGCTGAGGTCTAATTAACATTGGGGTCTGATTGGTGGTCTGACCTCGGTTGTAATGAAAAATATTTTTTTCTTATTGTCCCTCTCTAAAACCTAGGTGCATCTTATGGGCCGGATCGTCTTATAGGGCGAAAAATACGGGTACGTTTAAAAATTATTTCTTCTCCCGGGTCTGTATGTATGCAGAGTGAATTTGTGTATATATATATATATATATATATATATATATATATTTACATATATATATGTATGTGTGTGTGTGTGTATGTGTATATAATATATACATACATACACGCGCTGCGTGTGTGTTTGTGCTTTAGGGTGCACACCCTAATGCAATAGGCTGCACACGCCTATGCTGGTGGGATTTTTCTTATTTATTAGGCTATTCCTAGCCATCTGGGCAATCCCACAGATCATCCCCCAACCCTCCTTGAACTTGTTCCGCTACTTGCAGGTTGCACGGGCATGAGTTCAGAACTTCAAGAGGACCTTTCACTGATCCTGACATTGTGAACTAAGTATACAGACATGGAGAGCGGCGCCCGGGGATCTCACTGCACTTACTATTATCCCTGGGCGGCGCTCCGTTCTCCCGCTATGCCCTCCGGTATCTTCGGTCACTAAGTTATGGTAGGCGGAGATTTTGGTCACTAAGTTATGGTAGGTGGAGTCTGCCCTTGTTCTGCTGTAGGGCTGGCCAATCGCAGCGCAGAGCTCACAGCCTGGGAGGTTCTTTTCTCCCAGGCTGAGAGCTCTGCGCTGCGATTGGCCAGGTTCAGGCAGCCCAGGCAAAGGTTCCTGATCTTTGTCCTCCTGGGAGGTTGTTTGTGCCTCTCGCTTTACGCTTTGCTTTGCTGGTCACCCGGGGAGTAGAGCCACAGTGGATCTCATTGCTCGGAGATTCTGGTGGTCGGCTCTTCGTAAGACGGTTGAGGGTTTTGTGGCAGCTTGCGAGACCTGCGCTCGTGCCAAGGTCCCTCATTCACGGCCATCGGGTTCTCTCCTCCCGTTACGCATTCCTTCCCGTCCTTGGACGCATCTGTCCATGGACTTCATTACGGACCTGCCTCGTTCCTCGGGGAAGACTGTGATTCTGGTGGTAGTGGACCGTTTTAGCAAAATGGCGCATTTCATTACCTTTCCTGGGTAACCCAATGCTAAGACGTTGGCGCAAGCGTTTGTTGATCACATTGTTAAATTGCATGGCATTCCTTCAGACATCATTTCTGATAGGGGCACACAATTTTTTTCCAGATTCTGGAAGGCCTTCTGTTCTCGCTTGGGGATTTGGTTGTCGTTCTCTTCTGCTTTTCACCCGCAGTCGAATGGTCAGACCGAACACGTCAATCAGAATCTGGAGACATATCTGCGCTGTTTTGTGGCGGAGAATCAGGAGGATTGGTGTTCTTTTTTGTCCCTTGCTGAGTTTGCTTTAAATAACCGTCGCCAGGAGTCCTCTGATAAGTCACCATTTTTTGGTGCATATGGGTTTCATCCGCAGTTTGGGACATTCTCTGGAGATGGGTCTTCTGGTTTACCTGATGAGGAGAGATTTTCCTCGTCTTTGTCATTTATTTGGCAAAAGATTCAGGGTAATCTGAAGAGGATGAGTGAGAGATATAAGCGTGTGGTGGATAAGAGACGTGTGCCTGGTCCGGACCTGAATGTGGGTGATCTGGTGTGGTTGTCTACAAAGAATATCAAACCGAAAGTTCCCTCCTGAAAGTTGGGTCCTAGGTTTATTGGGCCTTACAAGATCTTGTCCGTCATCAATCCCGTTGTCTTCCGTCTTGATCTTCCTCAGACTTGGAAGACCCATAATGTTTTTCACAGGTCCCTATTAAAACCTTATGTCCAACCCACTGTACCCTCCTCTTTGCCTCCTCCTCTGATTTTTGTTGATGGCAATCTTGAATTTCAGGTCTCCCAGGATTGTGGATTCTCGCATTATCCGCGGTTCTCTCCAGTACCTCGTTCATTGGGAGGGTTATGGTCCTGAGGAGAGGATGTGGGTCCCAATGGCGGACATTAAGGCCACTCGTCTCATCAGGGCTTTCCATAGGTCTCATCCTGAGAAGGTGGGCTCTGAGTGTCCGGAGTCCACCCGTAGAGGGAGGGGTACTGTCACCGCCAGTTCTGTAAGAAGGTCCGGCAGACGTTCTTCTCTACCTCTTGCATGACGTTCTTTGTTTTGGTTTCACTTTGTCATCTCCTTTCCTTCTCCCAGGTGTCACCTATTTAGACTAATTGTTTCCCTTTATATTCCCTCCTATACTGCCTCACTTTGTGGTTTATACTACTTCCTGGATGAGGTGTTCAATGCTGGAGGCTGACCCTGACTCCATCCGTATTAAGTGCAGGGAGCCGGTGGTCGTGTCACCTCACTATTATAGGGTCTTCAGGTGTCACACAGTCTTAGGTACGTGGGCATGCAATCGTCTACCATTGAGACCCTTGCATGGGCATAGCAATCAGGGAGAGCTCTTTGGGTTTTATAGGGCTCACCCATATGCTCCTTAGTTTGGGATCAAGCCAGTCGGATGTTTATTTATAAGTTTCAGCTATCTGCGACTGCAACATCATCCGTGACATTTGCTTTCTCCTCATCGCTCTCTGCAACTCCCCCCTTATCACTCTGTAAAGGGCCGACACCTTCAGATTTATACTTTTTACCATTTATATAATTGAAGAACATTTTAGAGTTAGTTTTGCTCTCGTTGGCAATTAATCTCCCGGTCTCTAGTTTGGCCACTTTTATTTGTTTTTTACATATTCAATTTTTTTCTTTATTTTTTCTTTATAGTTTTTCAGTGCTTCCTCACTACGCTCCTGTTTTAGTGATTTAAATGCTTTCTTTTTGTCATTTATTGCTTTCTTTACAGTTATATTTGGCCACATTGGTTTCTTCTTGTTCCTTAACCTTTTATTCCCATAAGGTATGTACCTCTCACAATTATATTTTAAGATGCTTTTAAAAATATCTTAATAGTCGGAGAGGCATCACTATGGTGTCACACATTTGCACATTAGGTAAATTTAAATCCATAGCGGAACTACTACAAGACACACCTATCACGGCTTTGAATTGTTTTAGATATGCCCAACTTAAGCATGCATTCGAACACACAAGTAACAAAACCTTTTATAAAATTGACACGCAACCACTTCTAGATTTTTGTTATTAATAATTCGGTAACAAACTTAAAATGTCACAATTATACGCTAGATTACAAAAAGAACTAGTTAAGGTCACGAAATTTAAAAGTGTGGAAAAATGGGAAGCGGATTTAGGGACACGTAATTCACTTTAGTGGGGAGAAGTTGGGGGCGGAGCTAGCTGCAGAGCTGAGAAGACGCAGCTTAGTGGAGCTCAGTATAATTCAGCGAATTCTGGAAAAAACTGCCGAATTTCAAGAGACTCGGACTCAGGGCACCAACTGGAACTGACGGATACAATTTTTATTGAATTCTGAGGTGGTTGGACTGTGCGGCCTACAACACAACTTGAAGCGCCGGTCTATATTTCGGCTCCTTGCCGCAACTCCTCGGCTGATTATTGGTGTCACCCCACACCACTACCGCTTAAAATCAGCAGCGGTCTACCTGCACTGCACTAAATGTGCAATAACTTTTATAACCAAGCAAAATTATCCCGCTCATGAGGCCAGGGACAACAGAATACTGTGACGCACTCCGGTGAAAAATCTGCCTGGACTGCTTCAGAGCGATCGGTCACAAGCCTCCCGGAGACCGGACAGCAAAAAGTGCGTTTTTTTACACACTACTGACCGAAAGTTAGCTGCCGATCCCGCCGCGATCAAGACAAAGCTAGTGGAGAACGGCCGCCAGCTAAGAAAGAGCGCAGCAGCGCAGATGCAGCGAAGATTCATTCGCGGCCATGGTTCAAAATTTGATCGGATAATTGACATTAAGATCGCAAGGTTCTGGAAGAGCTGCGGACCAGAGCTAAGAAAAATCGCCGCAATATCAAGCTGCTGACACCTTTAAATGACCGAACTGAAGGTGACAGAAATCGGAGATAAGCACCAGAGGCTCTACTGAGACTGCTTCATCAGCTCTGCGATTATTACAGTCATCGCACCGGAAAAATCCTCACCTTCAGCCTGCGGTCATCTGCAATTAACACCTGACTTGCCGATAAGCTCTCTTAGCTTAACACTAAAATCGTGACCCAGACTGTGGTAGAAGAGGGGTTTTGCGCTGGGTGCCTAAGCACAGGACTGCTCAGATAAGATACTTCAGGCGGGTGCCTGCAATCAGGAGGGACCCCTAACATTACTGTGGTTCCACTATCTGTAGCTATATAAGTGTGCACCTATTACCTAAATAATTCACACAGCTGATAAGAAGTGTCTATTTTCGGTTTGTAAGCGGGAGTCAGAGATAGCAGCTGAACTGAACAGACGCACGTCTATGCTTTACACTTCATCACCTCTCTATTCTGGTGACTATATAAACGCTTGCCCCGGCGTTTACATATAAAATATATAGGCCAAGCCTAAATTTTTACAGGTCTCTAAGCAGGGACCGACAATTCTGTTTCTTAAAGGGCCCTTGACCCAATTTTTTCATGCTACAGTGATATTACTGCAAGCGAACCGGATTTCATAGGCATAATGTTGTCATAGACTCTCATTGACTGGCCAATGAGGTCCATCTACAGCGAGTGATACACACAACTTCCACTGCCCGTCTGCAAAATATTACGGGTCCATCCCTGATTATCCACCGAAAATTGGACCAGGGAAATCTAGAACATCCTCATCTACAAAAGTTTCAGGCTATCTGGACTCTTACATACAAAAAACACAAGGAGCCTCCACAACTAAGCACACCCCTGCACAGTTCCCTGTAGAAGAAAAAAAGCATGTCCACACACCACGTGACAACTCAGACATGGATAGTGACACGGAAGAAATTCAGGAGGAAAGGGGCCTCCCAATATCAAGGAACTTTCTGGGGAAAGCTCTATCTAAGGCCTTGGAACCAGTGCTTAAAGAATTACAAGATATCAAGCAAGACGTAAGGAGCATTAGAAGCAGGGTCGAACAACTAGAGAGTGTACAATCTCAAATTGTCTCCTATACTGAAGCATTGACAACCTCATTTTACCTCCTGCAAATCACATATGAATAAGATTGTCAACTGGATGGAAGATCAAGAAAATCGTGCCAGACGTAACAACTTACGGATCAAGGGAATTCCAGAGTCTTTCCTCCCAGAAACCCTTCCTGACACTGTTAAACAAATTTTCATGGCGATTTTAGGAGACAACTACCCTCTGGAAATATCCATTGAAAGGGCCCACAGATCCCTTAGAGCTAAACCTACCCCAAAAGAACCTCCCAGAGACGTTATTTGTCGTCTGTTTCACTCCAATGTAAGGGATGACATACTGCGACTAGCTCGCACAAACCCTCCTAACCCACTAGAAGGTTCCTCGATCTCTATTTTCCAAGACCTGGCAAGAGTTACACTTTCTAAAAGTGGGGAGAAGTTTATCAAAACATCAAAAATGCCTCGCTCTCCAGTCAACACAGGCTGATACAGTTTAACCACCTCAGCCCCCAGTGCTTAAACACCCTGAAAGACCAGGCCACTTTTTACACTTCTGACCTACACTACTTTCACCGTTTATTGCTCGGTCATGCAACTTACCACCCAAATGAATTTTACCTCCTTTTCTTCTCACTAATAGAGCTTTCATTTGGTGGTATTTCATTGCTGCTGACATTTTTACTTTTTTTGTTATTAATCGAAATTTAACGATTTTTTTGCAAAAAAATGACATTTTTCACTTTCAGTTGTAAAATTTTGCAAAAAAAACGACATCCATATAGAAATTTTGCTCTAAATTTATAGTTCTACATGTCTTTGATAAAAAAAAAATGTTTGGGTAAAAAAAAAATGGTTTGGGTAAAAGTTATAGCGTTTACAAACTATGGTACAAAAATGTGAATTTCCGCTTTTTGAAGCAGCTCTGACTTTCTGAGCACCTGTCATGTTTCCTGAGGTTCTACAATGGCCAGACAGTACAAACACCCCACAAATGACCCCATTTCTGAAAGTACACACCCTAAGGTATTCGCTGATGGGCATAGTGAGTTCATAGAACTTTTTATTTTTTGTCACAAGTTAGCGGAAAATGATGATTTTTTTTCTTTTTTTTTTTTTTCTTACAAAGTCTCATATTCCACTAACTTGTGACAAAAAATAAAAAGTTCTATGAACTCACTATGCCCATCAGCGAATACCTTGGGGTCTCTTCTTTCCAAAATGGGGTCACTTGTGGGGTAGTTATACTGCCCTGGCATTCTAGGGGCCCAAATGTGTGGTAAGGAGTTTGAAATCAAATTCTGTAAAAAATGACCTGTGAAATCCGAAAGGTGCTCTTTGGAATATGGGCCCCTTTGCCCACCTAGGCTGCAAAAAAGTGTCACACATCTGGTATCTCCGTACTCAGGAGAAGGTGGGGAATGTGTTTTGGGGTGTCATTTTATATATACCCATGCTGGGTGAGAGAAATATCTTGGCAAAAGACAACTTTTCCCATTTTTTTATACAAAGTTGTCATTTGACCAAGATATTTATCTCACCCAGCATGGGTATATGTAAAAAGACACCCCAAAACACATTCCTCAACTTCTCCTGAGTACGGGGATACCAGATGTGTGACACTTTTTTGCAGCCTAGGTGGGCAAAGGGGCCCATATTCCAAAGAGCACCTTTCGGATTTCACTCCTCATTTTTTCTTGAATTTGATTTCAAACTCCTTACCACACATTTGGGCCCCTAGAATACCAGGGCAGTATAACTACCCCACAAGTGACCCCATTTTGGAAAGAAGACACCCCAAGGTATTCCGTGAGGGGCATGGCGAGTTCCTAGAATTTTTTATTTTTTGTCACAAGTTAGTGGAAAATGATGATTTTTTTTTTATTTATTTTTTTTCAAGCAAAGTCTCATATTCCACAAACTTGTGACAAAAAATAAAAACTTCCATGAACTCACTATGCCCATCAGCGAATACCTTGGGGTCTCTTCTTTCCAAAATGGGGTCACTTGTGGGGTAGTTATACTGCCCTGGCATTCTAGGGGCCCAAATGTGTGGTAAGTAGGTAAATGACCTGTGAAATCCGAAAGGTGCTCTTTGGAATGTGGGCCCCTTTGCCCACCTAGGCTGCAAAAAAGTGTCACACATCTGGTATCTCTGTATTCAGGAGAAGTTGAGGAATGTGTTTTGGGGTGTCTTTTTACATATACCCATGCTGGGTGAGATAAATATCTTGGTCAAATGCCAACTTTGTATAAAAAAATGGGAAAAGTTGTCTTTTGCCAAGATATTTCTCTCACCCAGCATGGGTATATGTAAAATGACACCCCAAAACACATTCCCCAACTTCTCCCGATTACGGAGATACCAGATGTGTGACACTTTTTTGCAGCCGAGGTGGGCAAAGGGGCCCATATTCAAAAGAGCACCTTTCGGATTTCACAGGTCATTTTTTACAGAATTTGATTTCAAACTCCTTACCACACATTTGGGCCCCTAGAATGCCAGGGCAGTATAACTACCCCACAAGTGACCCCATTTTGGAAAGAAGAGACCCCAAGGTATTCGCTGATGGGCATAGTGAGTTCATGGAAGTTTTTATTTTTTGTCACAAGTTAGTGAAATATGAGACTTTGTATGAAAAAAAAAAAAAAAAAAATAAGCATTTTCCACTAACTTGTGACAAAAAATAAAAAATTCTAGGAACTCGCCATGCCCCTCACGGAATACCTTGGGGTGTCTTCTTTCCAAAATGGGGTCACTTGTGGGGTAGTTATACTGCCCTGGCATTTTCCAGGGGCCCTAATGTGTGGTAAGTAGGTAAATGACCTGTGAAATCCTAAAGGTGCTCTTTGGAATATGGGCCCCTTTGCCCACCTAGGCTGCAAAAAAGTGTCACACATGTGGTATCGCCGTATTCAGGAGAAGTTGGGGAATGTGTTTTGGGGTGTCATTTTACATATACCCATGCTGGGTGAGAGAAATATCTTGGCAAAAGACAACTTTTCCCATTTTTTTATACAAAGTTGGCATTTGACCAAGATATTTCTCTCACCCAGCATGGGTATATGTAAAATGACACCCCAAAACACATTCCCCAACCTCTCCTGAGTACGGCGATACCAGATGTGTGACACTTTTTTGCAGCCTAGATGCGCAAAGGTGCCCAAATTCCTTTTAGGAGGGCATTTTTAGACATTTGGATACCAGACTTCTTCTCACGCTTTGGGGCCCCTAGAATGCCAGGGCAGTATAAATACCCCACATGTGACCCCATTTTGGAAAGAAGACACACCAAGGTATTCAATGAGGGGCATGGCGAGTTCATAGAATTTTTTTTTTTTTGGCACAAGTTAGCGGAAATTGATATTTTTAATTTTTTTCTCACAAAGTCTCCTGTTCCGCTAACTTGGGACAAAAATTTCAATCTTTCATGGACTCAATATGCCCCTCACGGAATACCTGGGGGTGTCTTCTTTCCGAAATGGGGTCACATGTGGGGTATTTATACTGCCCTGGCATTCTAGGGGCCCTAAAGCGTGAGAAGAAGTCTGGAATATAAATGTCTAAAAAATTTTACGCATTTGGATTCCGTGAGGGGTATGGTGAGTTCATGTGAGATTTTATTTTTTGACACAAGTTAGTGGAATATGAGACTTTGTAAGAAAAAAAAAAAAAAATTCCGCTAACTTGGGCCAAAAAAATATCTGAATGGAGCCTTACAGAGGGGTGATCAATGACAGGGGGGTGATCAATGACAGGGGGGTGATCAATGACAGAGGGGTGATCAATGACAGAGGGGTGATCAATGACAGGGGGGGTGATCAATGACAGGGGGGTGATCAATGACAGGGGGGTGATCAATGACAGGGGTGGTGATCAATGACAGGGGGGTGATCAATGACAGGGGGGGTGATCAATGACAGGGGGGGTGATCAATGACAGGGGTGGTGATCAATGACAGGGGGGTGATCAATGACAGGGGGGTGATCAATGACAGGGGGGTGATCAGGGAGTCTATATGGGGTGATAACCACAGTCATTGATCACGCCCGTGTAAGGCTTCATTCAGACGTCCGGATGCGTTTTGCGGATCCGATCCATCTATCAGTGCATCCGTAAAAATCATGCGGACATCTGAATGGAGCTTTACAGGGGGGTAATCAATGACAGGGGGGTAATCAATGACAGGGGGGTGATCAGGGAGTGTATATGGGGTGATCACCACAGTCATTGATCATGCCCCTGTAAGGCTTCATTCAGACGTCCGGATGCGTTTTGCGGATCCGATCCATCTATCAGTGCATCCGTAAAAATCATGCGGACATCTGAATGGAGCTTTACAGGGGGGTGATCAATGACAGGGGGGTGATCACCACAGTCATTGATCATGCCCCTATAAGGCTTCATTCAGACGACCGGATGCGTTTTGCGGATCCGATCCATGTATCAGTGCATCCGTAAAAATCATGCGGACATTTGAATGGAGCTTTACAGGGGGGTGATCAGGGAGTCTATATGGGGTGATCACCACAGTCATTGATCATGCCCCTGTAAGGCTTCATTCAGACGTCCGGATGCGTTTTGCGGATCCGATCCATCTATCAGTGCATCCGTAAAAATCATGCGGACATCTGAATGGAGCTTTACAGGGGGGTAATCAATGACAGGGGGGTAATCAATGACAGGGGGGTGATCAGGGAGTCTATATGGGGTGATCACCACAGTCATTGATCATGCCCCTGTAAGGCTTCATTCAGACGTCCGGATGCGTTTTGCGGATCCGATCCATCTATCAGTGCATCCGTAAAAATCATGCGGACATCTGAATGGAGCTTTACAGGGGGGTAATCAATGACAGGGGGGTGATCACCACAGTCATTGATCATGCCCCTGTAAGGCTTCATTCAGACGACCGGATGCGTTTTGCGGATCCGATCCATGTATCAGTGCATCCGTAAAAATCATGCGGACATCTGAATGGAGCTTTACAGGGGGGTGATCAATGACAGGGGGGTAATCAATGACAGGGGGGTGATCAGGGAGTCTATATGGGGTGATCACCACAGTCATTGATCACGCCCCTGTAAGGCTTCATTCAGACGTCCGGATGCGTTTTGCGGATCCGATCCATCTATCAGTGGATCCGTAAAAATCATGCGGACGTCTGAATGGAGCTTTACAGGGGGTTGATCAATGACAGGGGGGTAATCAATGACAGGGGGGTGATCAGGGAGTTTATATGGGGTGATCAGGGGTGATTAGGGGTGATCAGGGGCTAATAAGGGGTTAATAAGTGACGGGGGGGGGGGGGGGTAGTGTAGTGTAGTGGTGCTTGGTGCTACTTTACTGAGCTACCTGTGTCCTCTGGTGGTCGATCCAAACAAAGGGGACCACCAGAGGACCAGGTAGCAGGTATATTAGACGCTGTTATCAAAACAGCGTCTAATATACCTGTTAGGGGTTAAAAAAAACACATCTCCAGCCTGCCAGCGAACGATCGCCGCTGGCAGGCTGGAGATCAACTCTCTTACCTTCCGTTCCTGTGAGCGCGCGCGCCTGTGTGCGCGCGTTCACAGGAAGTCTCGCGTCTCGCGAGATGACGCGTATATGCGTGACTGTGCGCAGCGCTGCCACCTCCGGAACGCGATCCTGCGTTAGGCGGTCCGGAGGTGGTTAAAATTGTACACCGGCTATACTATACTCCGGCTCTCCTTTCAAGAATGTATAAGAATATGGAGAAAGAATTTTGTTGCCCGAAATGCCTAACCCCAGAAGCCGGATATATTCATCTGTTATGGAGCTCTCCAATTATTAACAGTTTTTGGCAAAATATATTTCAGGCTATAAGATCAAGAGGTACAACAAAATTAGTACCCACGATTGAGTTCGCTATATTAGGTATACTCCCCCAGGATAGCAAAAATAAGATCTCAAAAAGCGAACACCTTTGGTGGCTGAAGGGGTTATTATTGGCCAAGGTCCTGATCTCAGGAACTGGGGGGTGGATAAGTCTCCCGTCCTGGAAGAATGGAAAAGATATATGCGCAGAATAAAGGAATTTGAATGTATTAAACACAAAGAGAGAAAGCAACGGATTCTATGGGAAAAGATCTGGAAGGGGTGGGAGTGATAAGGTTTGCACGTATGTAGCCCCCTCGTGCGGACTAGGCTAGATTATAAAAATAAGATTGGAGTCAACCAGTGCCCCGATGACAACCGTGGCGGCGTGAAGGGGTGGCGGGACGGGTCGGGTGGGTCTATGGGGGGGGGGATATGAGTATTATTTTAGTTTTTCTCTTTATGCACTTGAGAATTCTGTGTCTTAGTGTGGCGTTTTGCACTTTTATGTTCGTTTACCTTTTTTTTGTTTTTGGTCGTCGTATGGTCTGTACGTTTCAGAGTTTTGTGATATATATATGTAGACAATGAAATTTTGTGTACTTTCACAAATTATTGTCCCCTCCCATTGTTTATGGTTTGTTGCTTGTAGAAAACAATAAAGAAATATTTATATAAAAATAAAAATAAAAAAGACAATTTTGTGGTTGTATTTTTATTTTTGAGGACTTTGCCCCAGTTAGTTAGGCCTATGGCCTCTCTTAGTTGGCTAAATGTGGCTTTTTTAAAGTTTGGTATTTTTGTTCCTCCCTGAAGAAACACTCCTTTGAATGATAATTGGAAGGTTATTACTTTATGGTCCCTATTTCCCAGGTGTCCCTCAACCTGCACATCTGTTGTTCTGTCAGGTTTATTGGTTAATACTAAGTCTAGTATGGCCATCCCTCTAGTCGGATCCTCCTGAACCAGTTGGGAAAGGTAATTGTCTTTAGTTATTGCCAAGAACCTGTTTCCTTTATGAGATGTACAGGTTTTATTTTCCCAGTCTATTTCTGAGTAGTTGAAGTCCCCCATAATAATGACCTCATTATGATTTGCCGCCTCGTCTATCTCATTTAGTAGTAGATTTTCTCTGGACTCTGGTATATTAGGTGGTTTATAATACACTCCTATTAGTAATTTATTATTGTTTTTAGCTCCATGTATCTCTACCCACAGTGACTCCACATGTTCATGTCCCTCACTTATATCTTCACGTAGTGTGGGCTTTAGACAGGACTTTACATAAAGGCAGACCCTGCCCCCTCTGATTTTGGTGATCCTTTCTAAACAGACTGCAACTCTGTACATTAAATGCCCAGTCATAACTATTATCCAGCCATGTCTCAGTTATTTCCACTATGTCATAGTCGTCCTCACACATCACTAATTCCAGTTTCCCAGTTTTATTAGTCAGGCTTCTGGCATTGGTATACATATATTTAAGAGGTTTATGTATATTTTTTACCCTACACCTTTCCTTCTGAACTGTTCTAGTCCCTCCTTCCATTCCTCCCCCAGTTCCGTTACCTTGCCCCAGGTCTCTGCACTATCTTCCCCTCCTATAACGTAATTACCCTCCCCCCGTCCCTAGTTTAAACTCTCCTCCAACCTTCTAGCCATCTTCTCCCCCAAAACAGCTGCCCCTTCCCCATTGAGGTGCAGCCCATCCCTACGATAGAGCCTGTAGCCGAGAGAGAAGTCGGCCCAGTTCTCCAGGAACCCAAACCCCTCCTTCCTACACCAGTTATTGAGCAACTTGTTAACCTCCCTAATCTTCCGCTACCTTTCTTGTGTGGCTCCTGGTACAGGCAGTATTTTGGAAAATACTACCTTTGAGGTCCTTGCCCTAAGCTTTTGACCTAAATCCCTACAATCATTTTTAAGGGTGCTCCACCTACCTCTAAGTTTGTCATTGGTTCCGATATGGACCATGACTGCTGGATCTTCTCCAGCCCCTCCCAGTAATCTGTCAACCCGATCCGCGATGTGTCGAACTCGAGCGCCAGGAAGAAAGGATCTAGTAGAAGTATTTCTTTAAAGGACCACAAAAACGATGATTTAAAGCCTATAAAGGACTTATCAGATAGACATCTGGCATCATATGTAAATCAGAGACACAGATATAGAAGGTGGAGAGATAATAGCTGCCCCTGAGCCTGATACCTATAGAAGACTGCAAAATTTTACACAGCACCTGATAGATTGGGGGCCTCATTACCGATCTTGCATTAGAGCCCAGGAGCTGCATGCTATATCTCAGGTATAAATGTATCTAGAGGTTCTTAGCACTGGCAATATGTAAGACAATATAGTGATCATGGCTTATTGAACAAAACTACGGTCAGCCTCTCTGCAGTTTGAAATGGCTGATAGCTTGTACAAAACTGCCTAGTTAATAGAAATAACACCTAGAAAGTAATACAAGTAAGACCGAAATATAGCTGCCCCCTATTGTTTGTCAGTGTGCAATCTCTTCTACGTGATCCTGAAAAAGCTAACCTTGTTGAAATCCTATAGAGAACACAGAGTTAATCTCCTACTGGTCTGTATCATTTCCGGCTTGTGGCGAATTGCAGGTGAGCCGCACCAAAGGGGCGTGGTTTAACAATATTTTTGTACTACTGCTGAAAGAACAGAGGGGGAGGCTCATGCTGCAGAGGGTTGTCTTACAGCCACATACAGGACAGTGAGGAGGAGAGGTATATGGTAATAACTGTCAATCTTGGTACAACCTATTCAATTACTGTGTAATAAAGGTTCTCAGTACTTTTATGCTTGACAAGGCCGATCTCCTGGGACACATAGAGAAGATTTCTTAATGTTTCTCAGTTTTCATTTTAATATGAGAGAAAATAGGATCAAACGATAAGAGAATGATAGAAGAACTGCTGGGATTTTTATTTTTTTTATTTGTTTGTGCTTAGTGTTACTTTAATGCAACTCCTTAAATGAGTTATCATTAATGTTCAAAAAGTCCTTTCTCATGAGAAAATCCTTCAGCAACTATCATAGTACACATATGAATCAACACATGAAAAATTCACAGTTGTTTGTACTTGCTTCTAATATGGCAAAAACTATTGTAACTTTTTTCTTCAACTGCAGTAAAAGCAGAGTTGCGAGTTAGAATGAGCCCTGGCATGCTGGAAGATGTAGTGAAGCGCAGGTTATGGCCCATCACATCTAACTATGGTCCTACATTAGGTGTATGCAAAGGGAAAGCTCCTGGAATATACAGCGAACATATCCAGTATCCATTTGGCATATGACTGGTCAGTAAAAAAAAATGAGATATGCCATTCACTGTATGCTTTTTAGAATATGATTCACTACAGTTGACATGTATCTATCTATAGATTAGGTTAGAGATGAGCAAATTTTCCCAAAATTTGTGGTGGTTTGATTTATCCGAATCGGCCAAGAAATTTGAATATGAATGCCTGAAAATTTGCTCTCTCTCTCTCTAAAAATTCTACCAATACAAATGTGAAGAAATGAATTCTAATGAATTGATTCACTCATTTTAGTGTAAATATTAGAGATAAGCCAATCGAAACTGACGAAGTCGAATTCGTTCCAAAATTCAGGAAAAATTTGATTCTGAACGAATGCGAATTTCCTCGCGCTTCGTGGTAACGAATCGCAATTTTTCCTAACATGGCGGCTAGCCGGCTACAATGGCGGCTACACGTGTGAGGACATGGGGCAAGGAACTCTGGGAAGGCGGGATGACCCATAATGCCATGCATGCAGCCAATCAGCAGTCAGCCAGCCCGGTGATGTCGCCGGCCCTATAAATACGGCGGCCATCTTAGAGTCTGCCATTTACCATCGTACTTTGTTCAGGGACAGACGTGTATGCAGGCGCTAGGGAGAGTGAAAAAAAGACTAATTGTTAAAAAAAAAAAAAAAAAAGGAAAGAAGCGATTTACTAGTGCAGGGAAAGGATAGTGAGAGGAACCATTTCACAGTCAGGGAGAGACGTGTGCAGAGGCTAGGGAGAGTCATAGTGAAAAAAAAGCGATTTACAAGTGCAGGGAAACATTACTTGGGGATCCAGATAGTCTCATAATACAGCTCTGTCATTCCAGCAATTAGTTATTGGGGTGCAAGTGCTATGTTGAAAAGCCTTTAGTTGCTTCCATTAAATCCCATGCCTGCGCCGCCCCGTTTTGTATTCGGCGCAGGCGCAGTGAGTAAAGGACGTGCTCTTAAAATAAACACGGTTCGGTCTACGAACCATTTAGCACGCCCGAGTTCTCCTCATCATCCATTAAATCCTGTGCCTGCGCCATCCCGTTTTGTATTCGGCGCAGGCGCAGTGAGTGAAGGATGCGCTCCTGCTGCCGGCTTCCTTCCTTCGGCGCAGGCGCAGTGAGGAAGCCGGACGTCAATCAATAGGACCTGGGCGTGCTAAACGGTTCGTAGACCGAGGCTCTAGGTGCTGAAGCAACGCCCTCATAGCACCTAGAGGCTCATTAGCATATTTTAAAAGTGTTTCTTTTAAGAGAACGGCGGCAGGCAGGGAGTTATAAAGCACACGGTTATGTGCTGCTGACATTAGCACATCGCTAATCTCAGTCAGCTACATAACGTTATTTCTGATGACAGAAACCCTTTACTGCGCTTATATCATTTAGTGGCCTATTTCAATACAATACGAGAAATATTTACCCAGGTCACTTTTCTTGTTATTTGCGCTAAAAGTGTTTATTGCCATATTTCTAGAGAAAAAGAGAAAAATAAACGCAGTTCACATTTGGTGTTATTTGCGCTGAAAGCGTTTCTTGTCATATTTCACTACAATACGCGAAAAATAGACGCAGTTCACATTTGGTGTTATTTGCAGTAAAAGTGTTTATTGCCATATTTCTAGAGAAAGAGAAAAATATACGCAGTTCATTTTGCTGTTGTTTATGCTGAAATCGTTTCATTGCCAATTTCAAATCCTTTAGTTGCCTATCTCAGTAAAAAAAAAAATATACAGTATATTTGGCGCTTTTAGGGATGTTTTAATTTGTTTTTAATTTATTTAGTTCAGCTAAAAGTATGTCAGACAGAGAAGTGCCAGGCCCTGCACAGGAGAGTGTCAGAGGCGTAAATGATTCTGGCGCAGGCACAGGTCACAGCAGAGTAAGGGGGCATGGCAGCAGGGGTTTCTTTCCGAGACCTCAGGTCCACATGTCAGCTAGCGGTTGTGTCTTTACCAGCAACTCAGCGGTTCTTGATTGGTTGACTGGATCTTCGACTTCATCGCAAGTGAAAGCAGGACCAGCAGCCTGAGTCTAGAGTCGCTGATGAGCAGCTTTCTTCACCCGGATAGTGAAGAAACTACTCACCAGCAGCAGCAGGTAGACCTGGAGCAGGACCTGAACCAGCAGGTGGTGGCATACTTTTACAGCACCCTGCCAGCCTTGATAGAAGATCCGCTGGACTACTGGTCAGCCAAACTGGATTTGTGGCCGCAGCTGGCAGAGTTTGCCCTGGAAAAGCTGTCCTGCCCGGCCAGTAGTGTGGCATCAGAGCAGGTGTTTAGTGCGGCAGGGGCTATAGTTACCCCAAGAAGAACTCGCCTGTCCACCCAAAATGTGTAGAGACTTACTTTTGTCAAGATGAATCAGGCGTGGATCAGCCAGGATTTCCACCCACCAATTCCTGATGCAACAGATTAGATAATCCATCTCCACACTATGTCACTGTGCCACTCTGTGGTATCATGCTGCTGCTGTTGCTGCCATGTCCACACTATGTCAGTATGCCACTCTGTGGCCTCCTGATGCTGCCATCTCCACACTATGTCACTTTGCCACTTTGTGGCCTCCTGATTCTGCCATATCCATACTATGTCACCTTGCCATTCTGTGGTATCATGCTGCTGCTGCTGCTGTTGCTGTCATCTCCACACTATGTCACCTTACAACTTTGTTGCCTCCTGATGCTGCCATGTCCACACTATGTCACCTTGCCACTCTGTGGTATCATGTTCCTGTTGCTGCTGTTGCTGCCATCTCCACACTATGTCACCTTGCCACTTTGTTGCCTCCTGATGCTGCCATGTCCACACTATGTCACCTTGCCACTCTGTGGTATCATGCCCCTGCTGCTGCTGCTGTTGCTGCCATCTCCACACTATGTTACCGTGCCATTTTGTGGCCTCCTGATGTTGCCGTCTCCACACTATGTTACCGTGCCACTCTGTGGCCTAATCATACTGCTGCTGTCACCTCCACACTTTGTCATTGTGCCACTTAGTGGTCTCCTGATGCTGCTTCCACCTCACCACTATGTCATAGGGCCACTCTGTGGACTTCTCATGCTGTTACCACCCTTCCCACTCTATGACGGGGTCGCTATTGTCCAGGTTTGGCCTTCTTTAAATCACTATTTATTTAACCTTTCTTCTGATTGGTTAGAAGGAAGGAAAAATGAGACGTACAACGGATCCTGTCTGTGTAGCATCTGTAAGGCCTGTATGGTCCCATCAGAATTAGCTTATGATTTGGTAGTCAAAAGCAGGAGTGGGTACAAAACACAGAGGACATGCAAATATCTGTTTTAGATCCACTCCTGTTTTTTTGGGCATTACCAATACTCATGGATTACTGAGCAAATGCTGACCAAGTGAAGGCGGATGCTCCCCAGACCGGATCCGTTTTTTGTGGGTTATTGTTCTGACGGATCAGAGGAAGGGCAAAATAATCAGGCACTTCAACACAAACTTACTGCTGACACCCTCTTCACTCTGTCGGGGGGGCTCTACTTGTATAAGCATTTAATAGAACAGGTTCTGTAGACATCTATGTGGAATCAGCTAACGAGGGTGTAAAAGGAGTGCGCTTTTTCTTGACTCTAACATGGACCTGTAAGGCTGAGTTAATACTTGAGTTATTTGGTCAGTTTTGGCCCCGTGACTGCCCTAATAAGTGTGCAGTGATTCTAATAGCGACGCCTGTCATCTGCATGTCATACTGCCTGACAGTATCATTTCACTACCCCAGCACACTTACTATGCGTGTTACTGCAAAGCACAGTGTTCTACATCCATATAAAGGCTCTATGCAGCCTGAAAATAGCCATTTTTTATTGCGATTCGTCGTGAGGATATTCGGATCGAAGCAAATCTTTTCGGAAAATTTGGCGAACCATCCGAATCGAATTTTTGAGAAATTTTCTCATCTCTAGTAAATATATATATATATATATATATATATATATATAAAACTATATATACCGTATTTTTCGCTTTATAAGACGCACCTGATGGTAAGACGCACCTAGGTTTTTGAGGAGGAAAATAAGAAAAAAATATTTTGAACCAAAAGGTGTGCTTTTGGTAGCTTTTGAACTAATGGTGGTCTGTGGATGACGCACTGTTATGGGGGGATCTGTGGATGACGCACTGTTATGGGGATCTGTGGATGACACTGTTATGGGGGAATCTGTGGATGACGCACTGTTATGGGGGAATCTGTGGATGACACTGTTATGGGGGAATCTGTGGATGACGCACTGTTATGGGGGAATCTGTGGATGACGCACTGTTATGGGGATCTGTGGATGACGCACTGATATGGGAATCTGTGGATGACGCACTGTTATGGGGATCTGTGGATGACACTGATAGGGGATCTGTGGATGACACTGATGGGGGATCTGTGGATGACACTGATGGGGGATCTGTGGATGACACTGATGGGGGATCTGTGGATGACACTGATGGGGGATCTGTGGATGACACTGATGGGGGATCTGTGTATGACACTCATGGGGGGATCTGTGAATGACAGAGGGGGGATCTGTGCATTACACTGAGGGGGGATCTGTGCATGACACTTATGGGGCTCTGTGGATGACACTTATGTCATCCACAGATCCCCATAAGTGTCATCTACAGATCCCCCATCAGATGCATCAGTGTGGAGGGAGGAGGCGGGGCCCGGTGTAGTGACTCTACTCTAATACACCGGGCCCCGCAACTGTTAAACATTCAATCTGATAGTATATGCTCTGTACGGGCGGCTCTTACTGTAGTACCGTAAGTATAGCGCAGACCGGCATCTCCATCGGTCATGCGCCACCTGCCGCAGCTTCCTCTGTCATGCGCCGTCTGCTCCAGCTCCCTCTGTCATGCGCCGCCTGCCCCAGCTCCCTCCTCATGCCTGGAGCAGAGGGCGCATGAGGAAGGAGGTGCGGCAAGCGGCGCATGACCGATGGAGATGCCGCTCTGCGCTATACTTACGGTACTATAGTAAGAGCCGCCCGTACAGAGCATATACTATTAGATTGAATGTTTAACAGTTGCGGGGCCCGGTGTATTAGAGTAGAGTCACTGCACCGGGCCCCGCCTCCTCCCTCCACACTGTCACTGATACTTCGCTGGCCGCGCTGTGCAGCATAGCGGCCAGCGAAGTATTTGCTTTATAAGACCCACGGCCATTTTCAGAATAACTGCAATTGGCAGGTGCAGTGTGTTTGAATGGATGAGGCATCACATGGAGGTGATTTGACCGATGACCCTTCGTCAGCAGCCATTTTATGAACAGGACCTCTGTGTGGACAGCACAAAAGAATTTGTAAGCAAGGGGACATACCTTATGAAATATGGAAAATGGTGCAGAATTTTAACAAAGGCTATATTATAATCATCTCGCAAACACATTGGTCGACAGTAACCAGAAAGTGGCCAACCGCTTTAAGGCAGAGTTCTTGCTTCAGGGCAACTGCAATCTCTATATAGAAATGTCCATGCTCACGAAAATTACTTAGTGGATTTAGGAATAATAGTTGTAATGAAAAGGCAGCTAAGGAGGTCCCTTTGCCTGTTGCTCCACTGGCCTACTTTCATAGAAACTTGCGCTTGCTAGTGCCTACATCGCTCTGATCATTCCTGCACTGCACTTCCTTGTGGGCTCTGAATGCAGCATTGTTGGTGAAGCAGGAGCCTGGGAGCCAAACATGCAGGTTAGTGCAGCAAAAGCTGACCTCCTCTACATTGCTGAGTGCAGGACACAGTGGAGTAAGCTTGGATGAGATGGCTTCCTTCGCCCCCATCCTCGCTTGGTACCGTCCACATCATGCTGTACAGTGCTTCAAGTAGATGTCTCAGAAAATGTTCTTGATCTTTCAGACCTTCTCTTAACCTCCAATGTTCACTGCCATTTTTTAATTACATTTAGAACTGAGGAACTGAACGTGCTATGCTATCTATTTATAGCCTTCTCCTGTTTTTTGGGCCTCAACTGTTTTCATTTTCAATGTTTTAGGCAACTGATTAGATGAACCCGGGGCTGCTGTTTTTGGGGACAAGGTTAGAGGAGTCTGGGTATTTATAAAGCTTTGAAATGTGCATCAGCTGGCCTTTCCTAATAATGATTGTGAACAAGCCTTAATCCTAACAGGCTACTTCAGGTCTGAGACCTCAGTCAAAGTTATCTGAGCACTCAAATCTCCTTGGGTTCCCATACTTTTGCAAGGTACTCTTTTCCTTTGTTTCTCTCTAAAATTGCTGAAAAACCCAAATAATACACTCATTTTACTTAAAATGTTGAAAAGTGTGTTCATCTTTAACATTGCCTTTTGGAGCTAATTTAATCTTCAACTTGCTTAACTGCTCCAGCCTGTACAGCACTCAGTGTGGCCATAGTAGAATCCGTAATCTCATGTACCACTATGTGCGACAGACAACTGTTTCACTAGGAAAAGTAAAATAATATTATATAATATTAGAAGTGCACATTTTCAATAGGTTTTAAGAAAATGTTGTTCTGAGTTAAGGTACACCTTAAGTGTGACTATCCATTATAACAAGTACCATGTAATACCACATTTCTCCAGCAGTGGCCGCCAATAGTTTCCCCTAGTGACATTTCCTGATCACCATGATCTCCTTAATCAGCTGCCATACTCATGGGAATCAGTTTATTTTGCCAGAGCGTCCTCACGTAGACAAGCGGTCCAACTTTATTATATGATACTTATTCTAAACTATATTTATAGCGATTCCATAATACACTTCTTGTATTAGATTTGCTTATTTCCTACACAGGAGTGATACAGTAAAGACTAGGGTTACACATAGAGACTCTTTGCAGTGCTACTGATCGTTTTTAACTATTGTCTATAGTCCAAAGAAACTTATAGTTATATGCAATCTTGTGTTCTGCAGCTGTTACTTAATAGTTAAAAAAATTAAAATCAGTAGTGCTACAAAAAACCTGCAAACCAAGATCTTTTGGTATGTCTAAGTGATTTTATTACATAAACAGAGCCGGAATTCATTTTTCTTCTCAGCAGGCTATATCTAACAGCACTCTGTTCACCCATCTAATGCCACATTACATTGTATTGTTACATGATTTGCAATCTACATTTCAAATGACAGAAATGCAAATTCAACTAAGAGCACAAAAAAACTGAAAAAAAAGAAAAGCTGAACGACATATTTTTCCAGGTAAGCAGCTAATAACATTTGTAGTGAGGAAATTACAAAACCCCACTGGCACTGACCTGGGGGCACTTATTTATATTGATCACAGTCTATCGTGAGTCAAAATCATTCAGATTTTTTATTAAACAGGGTCATATAATGTAATTACTAATATTTTGTAATACTGCAATGAATCTGACAGGACTTACATAGCGGTACAAAATGCCATTTCTCAGGAGCCTCATTTATTTTGCTATTGCAATTATTTCCCTTTATAAAGCAAGATACTGTAGTTGGATAATACAAATGGACTATAGAATTGCTATATTTGCAATTGCCATATACAGTTGCATAGCTATATACTGTTTGAAGAACATTTCCATCTTATAATGTTATGATGTTATTAGGATATGGCATTAGCATTATTATCACTGTGGGTCTGACTTCTAGAATCAAGGTCAGAAGCTAACACCACAAGGCCCTTGTGAAAAATGAGTACATGGGCCCATTCATTGTGTACCTACCCCTGAGTTTACCAGGCTATAACTAGTTGTCAACAGCTTTCCTGACTAAAACTAGTTAATGCCGGGTTCACATCACCGTTTAGTTTTCCGTTCTTCTGATCCATGAGAAGAACAGAAAAATAAACCCAAAAAATGGATCCTGTATTTAAGCATTCGTTATGCTCATTATGCACATTTTATATCAGTTTTAGCCATTTTCGTCTGAGATCCGTTATTATAGATCGAAAAAAGTCCTACACAAAGTACCATATTTTTCGCTTTATAAGACGCACCTGATGATAAGACGATAGGTTTTTGAGGAGGAAGATAAGAAAAAAAATAAGTTGAACCAAATGGTGTGCTTTTGGTGGGTTTTGAACTAATGGGGGTCTGTGGATGATGCACTGTTATGGGGGGATGTGTGGATGATGCATTGTTATGGGGGATCTGTGGGTGACACTGTTAAGGGGGGATGTGAATGACACTGTTATGGGGGATCTGTGGATGACACTGTTATAGGGGATATGTGGATGACACTGTTATGGGAGATCTGTGGATCACGCACTGTTATGCGGGATATGTGGATGACACTGTTATGGGGGATCTGTGGATGACACTGTTATCTGTGGATGACGAATTGTTATGGGGATCTGTGGATGACACTGTTATGGGGGATCTGTGGATGACACTGTTATGGCGGATCTGTGGATGACACTGTTATCTGTGGATGACGAATTGTTATGGGGATCTGTGGATGACACTGTTATGGCGGATCTGTGGATGACACTGTTATCTGTGGATGACGAATTGTTATGGGGGATCTGTGGATGACACTGTTATGGGGGATCTGTGGATGACAAATTGTTATGGGGGATCTGTGGATGACACTGTTGAGGGGGATCTGTGGATGACACTGTTATGGGGGATCTGTGGATGACGCACTCTTATGTGACTATAGCCCCCATCCTCCAAAATAATTCACCCATGTCCTGCAATACATTGGTGTATTGTTAAGGATGAGGGGGATTATAGTCACATTAAACATAAACACTGTCCAGGGACTATACCATTATTGGCCTGTGTTTATATTAAATATGACTATAACCTCCATCATCCATAGGAATGCACCCAAGTACTGCAGTACATCGGTGCATTCCTATAGATGAGCAGAGCTATAGTCATATTTAGCACTCATTTCATTTGTAGACCGGCCCCTGAACTGTCACTCACTCAGGACATAAGGTGACAGGCCAGGGAATAGCAGAGGGCGACAGAAGGAGCGCTCCATTCTCTCTCACAGCAGGAAAGCTCCGTTGCTTTCTATTTCACAGCAGGAGCGGCGGAGCTCTGTAACAGCGGCGCTCCTGGTAAGGAAATGGGAGGGAGTAAGCTGATTGGTGGAGGCAGGGAGCAGCAGTAGTTCCCACTGGTGCACACCACCAATCACCGTTACATGCGGACTGCTCTTCTCTCTTCTCCTCCTCCTACTCCTCTGGTATGGAGCGGACCCGGCCGGCACATCTGTGGTAAGGACGTACGGGCTGGCAGAATTCAGCATCACTGAATGCTTAACTGCCGCCTTCCCCCCACACTTAAGCACATAAGCACTCTCAGGAGCAGGCTTAGCAACAGCTCCTGCTATCCTGCAATAGGGCCGGCCATCTTGATTTGAGGCACATTTGCTTTATAAGACGCACTGACTTCCCCCCCCCCCCCCATTTTGTGGGTAGAAAAAGTCCATCTTATAAAGCGAAAAATACGGTAATTTTTTTTCAATCTAAAATAATAGATCTCAGAATTGGCTAAACAGATGCAAAATGTGTATAATTGAGTATAATGGATACATAAAATACAGGATCCATTTTAATTTTGTTTATTTTTTGGTTCTTCTGACGGATTAGAAGAACAGAAAACTAAATCGTGATGTGAACCTAGCCTGAGATGTCTCAGAGTCATCAAATTACCTGATAGTGATTCGCATTTGTGATGTCGCAGCTAGTGTTGAGCGCGAATATTCGTATAGCGAATTTTTATCGTGAATATCGGCACTTCAATAATTCGCAAATATTTATAATATAGCGCTTTATATTTGTGATTTTGAATATTCGTTTTTTAAACAGTACACATGATCCCTCCCTGCTTCTTGCTTGTGAGCCAATGAGAAGGCAACAATATCTGTGTCATAGCTTAGCAACATCCCTAGCAACCAATAGGAAAGTTGCCTCCCCCTTACTATATAAGAACCTCCCCAGCAGCCATTTAGTGCTGTTTCATGCAGTTGTGAGAGAGAGAGGAGTGCGATTTTTGTGCTTTGCTGAATTCCTGTGTCATATAACATCTGATACCTCATATATATATAATCCAGATAGTTAGTGGTAGATAGTGTAGGTTAGTTAGTGAACAGTGTAGCTGATAGGGTCCAGTGTAGGGTGTAGTGTAGGTTAGATAGAGATGTAGTATAGTGTAGCCTTTTGCTGTCTGTTTAGTCTGTGAAAAAATTAATAAATAATCTTTTGCTGTGTTTTAGGGTTTCGTGTGCTTGGATTTTTATTAGCATCTTTTGTCTGTGAAAAAAAAAGTCTTTTGCTGTGTTTTAGTGTTACTGTTTTAGGGTTTCGTGTGCTAGGGAGGGATTATTGTCAGCGTCTTTTGTCTGTGAAAAAAAACTGCCGACATCTGTGGTTGTGGTAGGGGTGTTGGTTCCAGTGTTGGACCGCTGCCAACACGGGGCCGCTCCTCTACCAATGGAGGGGCGGGCGCAGGTGGCAGGGGTATCTGCCTCATCCGTGATTTTTTGGGGGCATGGCAGCCTCCCTATTTCATCTCAGGACGCCGAGGCAGTTGTGTCATTCGACACAAGCCAGTGGCACGGAGTCCTCTGCCCCAACTTTGAGCATCAGCAGCTGTCTGCCTCCTGCAGGACCAGCCCCCAGCCCCCAAGACTCGTCCCTGATGCTGTTTGACAGCGACAGTGAGAAGAACATCTTGGGGGTGGTAATGCAGGAGAGTGAGCTAGAACTTAGTATGGATGTTCAAGACCTTTTAGAAGGGATGAAGAAGGAGGAGGAGGAGGGGGTACCACCCATCAGTACCCTAGTAACATCCCTTCCAACTGGTGCGGGTGGTTTAGGCCACAGAACCCCCGCACCTAGTCAGAGCCAGGCGTCAGCGAGGGGACAGCAGAGCCAGGTCAGGGTCTCCACATCTGCTAATCCTCTCAGTCAACCACTGGTTGACCTTGGGTCTGACATTACAGGGGATTAAAGGGGAGGGTGACTTAGAATGGGTGCCACATCCCTTGTCAGGTGACAGCAGCACTGATGAGGAAGGTAGGCACCCAAGGCAAACGGTGCGCCAAGTCAACAGGGTGCCCAGTGACAGGGTTCTCCACTGGTAAAGGCAGCAGGAGGCGGCAGCAGCAGCAGGTGTTGGCTCCACCTGTGCCCCACCAAGCCCGAACAGGCGCAAGCCAGCACCACCCTATCTGACAAGAGATTGGTGCGTAAGTCACCTGTTTGGACTTACTTCACCCTGGCAGCAGACGAGCAGACAATTGTCATCTGTCAGCTGTGCCATGCCAGGGTGTGGAGAGGGAGGTCTGTTGCTCGGCTGGGTACCACTGCCCTTACCCAGCACCTGAGAGTCAACTACTGGTGGGACTGGGACCAGATGCAGGGTGGTCACAGCAGCGCCAGCAGCAGTGCGCAGGGGACAGCAGCTCCTGCCGCTGTCCTGCAGCCACCCCACCCCCTTCCAGCAATGCATTTCCACTCCCACACTCCCTCTTCTAGAGATACCGGTACCGGCAGCCAGACCTCTGCCTCCTCTGCACCCTCCTCTATCGCCTCCACTGCTGTCCGGCGCCAGCCGTCGGTTGCTGACGCATTTGAACGCACCACAGTCTACGCCCCCGGGGACTAATGGGTGCGTTCACTCAATGGGCTCCTAGCAAGGGTTATTGACCAACCCAGGTGGCATGGTGGTTTCATAAGCTGTAAGCTGTAAGCCATAATCATCCAAATTATAACAAATAAAGGCTTGAAATATCTCGCTTTGCCTGTAATGAGTCTATCTCATATGTTAGTTTCACCTTTTAAAGGGAACCTGTCACCTCCAACAAACATCCCAAGCCGGCCGCAGTACCTGAGAGTAGCCAGCAGCATGTTTGTAATGATCATTTTCTTCCTGCAGGCAGATGAAGCAAAAGCTGTAAAAACGTTCTTTAATCCCTTGCCGACGCGCTTCTCTAGTCAGGCTTGAAGTCACGGAGGCAGCGGCGGCCTCCTTGCTTCAAGTGACGGTAACCACGCCTACTTCCCTGCCCCTTCGCTAATATATGAGACAGACTCATTACATGCAAAGCGAGATATTTCAAGCCTTTATTTGTTATAATTTGGATGATTATGGCTTACAGCTTATGAAGACCCCAAAGTCTAAATTTTGAGGTCCCCTTTGCTCAGGAGGTAAGGATTAATTAGCTGACTAGAGTGTGACACTTTGAGCCGAGAATATTGAACCTTTTCACAAAATTCTAATTTTAAGTTGCATTACTGAAATAAATGAACTTTTGCCCGATATTCTAATTTTTAGAGTTTCACCTGTAGCTATCTGGTTGTGAACTGTGATGTCACTGTAGCTATCTGGTGGAAGCCATTTCTGATGTCACTGTAGTTATATTATCGAAACCAGTTGTAATTGTGATGTCACTGTAGTTATCTAGTGGAAACCAGTTGTGATGTCACTGTAGCCGTATGATGGAAAACAGGTGTGATGTCACTGCAGTTTTTTGCTGGCAACTCATTTATAATGCTACAGCAACTTACCTGACTGAAAGCTTTTTGCGATGTCATAGTAGTTTACGTGACTAAAACATTTGTGAACTCACAGAATGCTTGCTTTGCCTAAAACTCACTTGAGATGTCACAATAGGTTACCTGATGGAAACACATGGGATCTCACAGCTTCCTTCCTAGTTGCACATGGCAACACCACAGGACTCTTGTGCAAGAACTGTGTATAGGCTTCTTTCTTTTCCAACTGCTCATCTGCTAGCCGTAGATGAAAGTGAACTGTTGGGAGGTATACAGTTAAAGGGGTTTTCCAGAAATTAAATATTGATGACCTACAGTACCCCCTGGATAGGTCAACAGTGGTTGTCCAAATCCTGAAACTCTAGCTCAGTATTCTTCAACTCCAGTCCTCAGGGCCCACCTGCCGGTCATGTTTTCAGGATTTCCTTAGTATTGAGCAGGTGATATAATTGGGGTCCATGCATCATAAATTAACCCAGGAATTAATTGTTCTGTGGGATATTCTCAAATCATGACTATTAGAGTTGAGGAACACTGCTCTAGCTCAGGGCTGGCCAACCTGCCGCTCTCCGGCTGTTGAAAAACTACAATTCCCACCATGCCCTGCTGTAGGCTGATAGCTGTAGGCTGTCTGGGCATGCTGGGAGTTGTAGTTTTGCAACAGCTGGAGAGCCGCAGGTTGGCCATCTTGCTCTAGCTGATCAGCAGTTTAAAGGAGCTGCATCATTCAGATTCTTCACAGTATAGCAATCACACCACTGTACATTGTTCAGTGTCTATGTTTGGTATGGCAGCTCAAACCCCATACACTTGAAGTAGACTAGGCTGCTCAAAGACCATTTGATTGATGGACATGACTTCACAGGACGAGGATGAGACTGTGGCCCTCCCCCCAAGAGATGTGGCCTCTTCAAAGAGTTGATCGGCAGGAATGTTGGTAGTCAGAACCCCAGCGGTCAGATATTGATGGCCTATCCTATCAATATTTAAATTCCAGAAAACCCCTTTAATGTCCTTCATAGATATTGAGCATTTCTAAAGACTCCTTTAATGTCCTTAATAGGTGTTGAATATTTCTATGGACAATATTATAGACAGCATACATCTTTAAAGGGGTTGTCTGAGATTTTGATATCGATGGCTTATCCTCAGGATAGGTTTATCAATATCAGATCGTTAGGGGCCCGACCTGTGGCATCCCGTGTAATGGATAGCTCTGGAGTGGTACGGCTCCCTTAAACAGCTGATCAGCAAGGGTGCTAGGTGTTGTAGCCCTGTCGATCTGGAGGCTAGATCAGCAGTATTACACATCTGGAAGACCCCTTTAAGAAGAGTAAATGAAGGATTCTGAGATGTCTTCCAGTATTTACAGAATGTCTTTTTTATCAGACCATTCTTTCCTTATTAGTATGTATTGTTGTCTTCATCCTCAGACTGTTAGTTTTATTTAACCTTGATGTACAACTATGTCAATGCAAATATATAGAGAATTTAATTATTCTGCTCAAATAATTTCCAAAGAGATTGTTTTCTACCTAATCAACAAAGGGATTTTTTGTTCTGCTTTGTGTCTAGTCCTCAAGATGAATTACTCTGCTTACTTCCCCTAATTGTGTTATGAAGCATCTTCTCAAGGTAAATTCTCCGTGTTTCATGTTGGTTGTCACAAGTAACACTGCTGTTAAAGAGAAGGTTTTCATTAATTTGAAATGTCTTTATTGTTGCTTATTTATTTGTTTCATTCTTTTGAAACTTTAAATGTCATTTTTTTTAGGGGGTAGAGCTATGACATGAAAATGCAAACGGAATCAGAGTCGAAAAGAGGTTTGCAGTAGCAAAAAAATTATACAGTTCAAGGTTTGGCTAGTTATTAAAACATATTTTTATACACCTTGTAAAGACCCTTTTTTTAAGTTAATACAGACTGAGCCCCTGATCAAGATCCTCTCCTCTTGGTCAGAGGGAAGAGTGATTAAAAAGACCATCTCTTGGTCTTGAGAAACTGTTGCGTCCTGCATTTTACAGACAACCTATTGATATGAATGGGCACTGTGTATTGCTTAAAGGGGTTTTCCGAGATTTTGACACTGGTGACCCCACTTCAACGGGGCTGAGCGCGATACCAATCACAGCCACTATACAATGTATGGCTCTGTAACTGCGATAAGACAGCGGCACTCACAGGAGTGCCAGTGCCTTCTGAAACAGCTGATCGGCGGTGGTCCCGACTGTTGGAATTCCCCTGATCAGATACAGATGATCTATCCTGAGGTATCAAAATCCTGGAAAACCACTTTAATTTCACCTGTGGTGGCACTGCAGTCAAATTCATTGCTTACCACTAGGTTTCTCCTTAGATTACAGTTGAGCACTGGAGATCATAGTGTAATACCCCAGAGTGGTATTACCATTTCTACCACTTCTACACCATGCTACTGTCTGTAACTGCTACCAGTAATGTCATCAATGTATTTGTTCCAGGTCCTCCTACATTGTGCATTCCTAATGTTGTTATGAAACGGTTTTGCACATGTTATGTGTCTGGTTCACCAGCAGGTCTCAGCGGATACATGGCAGAGAGATCTTTAGATGGAATTACTATTACTATTCCATTTTTCCCCCTTTTCGGAAGAAGTGGAATAGTCCCATTTCTTACCAAGGGAGGGGAAGAAGGAAGTGTCTATCCAGAATAGCATCTGATGCAGACATGCCATGATGTAGCAGCAAGGGGAGGCCCTCCTGCAGCAGGAGTACCTCCAGAGAGGAAGCGGCTCATAGAGCACCATGACACCTTGCAGATTTTCCTACAGAGTGTCATGAGAGGGTCAACAGCCGAAGGCACCCCACTCCAGAGATACCAGAACAGTGCTAAAGTCTAGCTGCCAGCATATAGCTGAGTTTAGCATAGCAGAGAGAGTGGGAAAGCAGAGTACTCAAATTTGCCTGCTAGTTTATGCCATAGCCTGCTGGAAACAGAAAAAGCCTGAATATTGCCTGGTTACAAGTTGATGCAGGTAAACCTGTTGAACTTTATAAGAGTCTGGACTCGACTTATTCTCCACCTCCACCATTACTCATCCCCTTTATTGCTTTGGAGCCAAGCCCTGGGAATCGACGGTATCCAGGTAGGAGCACTGTGACACACACAGACTGTTGGAGCCACACCACACCACTTGGCATTCCTAAAGACCTGGGAAACGATCGGCCCTGGGGGACGACCCGTTGCAATAGCAGGGAGACAGTTTAGATTCATCTTATTGTCATAGGTCCCTTGTATCAAGTAGGACTTGTCTTAATTGGATTATCTTGGCTGGTGTTTTACTACATTTAAAAACAAAAGAGCTCCAGCATACATTCAAATCTTTTAGTGCTTTAGGCTGGTGTTACACTAGCAGATAATCGTTCAGATCATCGCTGACTAGCGTTCGTAGGAACACTCTTTAACTAAGATCTGGCAGTGAATAATGCCGCTGATTACCCAATGAATGAGCAAACAGGCAATCCAGATTTTTAAGCATGCTTAAAAATCATTGTTTGCTGGCAGCAGATCATGCCATCTAATCACGATCTGCTGCCGGCAAACAACTAGTCAATATGGGGACGAGTAATGACATTAGTGATCGCGTGATGGCATTAGTGATCTCTCCTCCCCAGACTGTGGAGTAGATTGCTGCATATAATAGCATCTGTCTCCTTCACTAATGAGGAGATTGCAGAGAAGGAAGGCTTCCTTCCCGACAATTGCAAAACCTGCTTGCATAATACTAGCCTTCTTCAGGTGCAGATATAATTCTAATATGCAGTTGAAGAAGCCAAATAACACTTATGTATTTCGGACACGTAAACTATTCTTACTCAACAATAACCTTGCATCTTTGGACGGATGAGCTGAGCTCACGGCCTTTGCTGTGTACGCCGTGACACTGGTGCCATGCTTGCGGTTGCCGGTGGCAACGTGTTGCGTGTTGGCTTGTGGCATGTGGTGGCAGTGTCTCGGTTTTGGCTGTGTGCGCCGTGACATGGTTGCCATGCATGCTGTTGCTGGTGGCAACGTGTTGCATGTTGGCTTGTGTGTGCAATTCCCCTTTAAGTTGTAGCCTCCCCCTGTCTGGTGCTGTAAGGGTTAACTCTCTGACTGGGTGTGGTCACTTGAGTTTTATCTCCTGTGGCTTCCTGGCTGGAGTCGGTTGTACTTCAGCTGTTGTTGGTGCTGAAGCTCTGCTCCAGTCCAGTGTGTTCTATCTGCCCAGTCCTTGAGGGCCACCTTGTAGGACATCAATGTCATCAGCGATGTCATCCCGGGTTCTCCAGCTATGTCTTCCCTCATGTGGTTTATGTTTGGTGTGGGGTTAGGTATTTGGTGTGTTTTTATGTCTAGCTTGTTGTTCCATGTTTGGTGTGTTTGGTGTTGTCATCCAGCATGTATGCTAGACATTTACTTGTCTTCCTCCGAAAGAGGGCTGGTTTCCCAGAGGGGTGAAACATAACACTGTATGCAGCGCTTCCTGGGGCTGCCGTGCTCCTTGCGACATGGGGTCCTGGCAGTATCTGGTGTGCTGGATACCTGTGTGTATGTGTTGTTTGTACGGAGCCCTGTTTGGTGTGTGGGCTCATGTACTTATGCACGTGTTCCAGTTGTGGTGGCTGTGGCAGGTAAGTGTGTTTCTGGTGTTCTTACCTGCCTCTGTTGCTGCATATGGTCTTTCCCTTTCCCTGCTGCTAGGCCATTTGAGACTCATGTTCATCCGTGTATGGGAAGAACAGGTCGTCTCTCCCCTGCTCCTATGTGAGGGATAATCAGGGCGACTCAGGGCCATAGGTATCCTGGTATGAGCCGTCCTACCATCCAGCTCCGCTCATACGGTGAGGAGTTAGGGTGAGGATTAGGGACGCTTTAGGAGGTGACCTGCTCCCTGATTCCGGTGTCCTGGCCTAGCTGCTTCACCTTTATACCTGACATTGTACGGTGGGGGGTTTTCCCCACTCCCCACCGTGACAGCTTTTTACATTGTGTTTTCTATTTTTCTTTTTTTTATTATTTTAAATTGTTTTCCTATTGTATTTTTATGAAACACTCATACTTGTAGAGTAATTAATTTGGATATGGGGCTCAGGGATTTCTATGTACGCCCCTGATGTCAATCACTGATAGTTGTACACTCCTAGACAGAGTGCAGGTATGCACGAAACGGCCGTCGTCTAGATGTTCACGTTCATGTCTATGTAACCCACAGAAAGCAATAAAGCAAGGAGATTTTTACTCCTGGGTGAGTGCTCTGTGTAAGTGTGTGCACAGAAATAGCTGTCAGTCACTGATAGTTGTACACTGGGTATGGGGTGTTATCACTGATTGATAGTATTCCCTGTATAAATGTGTATACAGAGATATCTGTCAGTCACTGATAGCTGTACATGGGGAGGTGTTGTTAGTGATTGTTAGCATTATCTGTGTAAGTGTGTATACAGAGATAGCTGTCAGTGACTAATAGTTGTATATAGGGAGGTGTTATCACTGATTGATAGCATTCCTTGTGTAAATGTGTATACAGAAATAACAGTCAGTCACTTATGGTTGTACACAGGGGAGGAGTTATCAGCGATTGATAGCATTCCCTGTGTCAGTGTGTATACAGAGATAGATGTCAGTCACTGATAGTTGTACACGGGGAGGTTGTCATGGTCTTACCTTCTTGCTGTTCTCCTTCGTTTGACATGTGCTGGCGGCCATCTTGGTTTCTGGGTTTCTTGTAGCCTTCCACCCTGCGGCTCCCCCTTTCCACTGGGAGGAGCTGGATGCCTAGCTCATATATATAGGAGGTCTGTGGCTTCAGTTCCTTGCTTTGTCCTCCTGTGTTCACATGCTTCTAAGACTGCTGCTGCTTCTGGTTCCTGATCCTGGCTTCGTCTGACTACCCTGCTGGTTCCTGATCCTGGCTTCGTCTGACTACCCTGCTGGTTCCTGATCCTGGCTTCGTCTGACTACCCTTCTGGTTCCTGATCTCTGGCCTCTCAAAGACTCTGCTTCGGTTTCACCATTCGTTTGGACTTTTGCTTTACAGCTTTATTTTCAATAAAGCCTTCTTATTTTCACTTATCTCTTGTTGTACGTCTGGTTCATGGTTCCGTGACATTAGGACCAAGCCATGAGTTCTGACGGTACAGGGCCATCCTCGCTACCCATGCTGGTTGCCAGACTTGATCAGCAGGATCACCTGTTGGGTCGGTTCGCTGTGGCGTTGCAAACCCTGCTTGAACGCACGGCTCATTTCGCTCCCGTTGCCGATGGGTCGGTTGTCGCTCCTACTGCCGCTCCGGTTGTTGCGCCAGAGTCTACCCCGACACCTGTTGTTGCGCCTGCGGTGTTTCGGGGTATGACCGGTTCTGCCCCTCTTCCACAGCGCTTTGGGGGAGAGCCAACTCAGTGCCGAGGTTTCCTTAACCAGGTGGGCATTTATTTCGAGTTGCTGCCACATGCCTTTCCTACTGAGAGATCAAAGGTGGGCTTCTTGATCTCGCTACTCTCGGACAAGGCCTTGGCCTGGGCCAGCCCTTTATGGGAGAACAACAATCCGGTGGTTGCCGAGTTTTCCGGTTTTGTTATTTCTCTTCGGAAGGTATTCGATGTGCCGGCTCGTGCTGCCTCTGCTGCGAAGCTCCTTATGTCCATCAGACAGGGTTCACGATCCGTAGCTGAATACGCCATTGAGTTTCGTACCCTGGCAGCAGAGGTGGGCTGGAATAATGAGGCTCTGGTCGCTGCTTTCTCTCATGGTCTCTCGGATGCCTTGAAGGATGAGGTTGCAGCTAAGGACCTACCAGTGGAGCTCGAGTCTCTTATTTCTTTCCTGATTTTGATTGACACCAGACTCAGGGAGAGACCTTCCTTTAAGGAGAGCCTGCGGAGGTCTTCTAACAGATTGGCGCCTACGTTTGCTGTCCCACCCGTGCCTCCCTCTCCTCCCACGCCTCCTGGGGATGACTTGTCTGGGGGTGAACCCATGCAGCTGGGGTTTGCTCGCCTGTCCGAGGGGGAGAGGGTACTCCGGAGACGCGAGGGCCGATGCATGTACTGTGGTCTCGGTGGGCATTTTCGGTTGGCATGTCCGAACCGTCCGGGAAACGCTCGTACCTGAGATCTTGTCGGCGGCAGATCTTGGGTGGAGTCTCCTCGTCCCCAGTTTCCCGTGTTGACAAACCACTGATCACTGTTGTCCTCTAATGGGTCGGGGGCTCGGTGACGACCCAGGCGTTGGTGGACTCTGGTGCTGGTGGTTTGTTCATTGATAGTGTGTTCGCTGCCGCCAATTCCATTCCTCTGCAGGCTCGAGGTTCCCCACTGGCTCTTGAGGCGATAGACGGCAGACCCCTTCTGTCGTCACACGTGACTCATGAGACCCTTCCAGTGGGGATAGCCATTGGTGCCGTTCACAGAGAGTCGGTCTGCCTCCAGGTTATTTCGTCTCCACACTACTCGGTGGTCTTGGGGTACCCCTGGCTCCAGAAGCATAATCCGACTTTCGATTGGAGATCGGCCGAGATCCTCTCGTGGTCACCGCAGTGTGGGGCTAGTTGCATCCATGGGTCTGTCAAGTTGCTGTGTACTTCCTCGGACTCTCTGTTGCCTCCTGAATACGAGGAGTACCGGGATGTATTCGATAAGGTGCGCGCGGTTGCCCTACCTCCGCACCGCCCATACGATTGTGCCATAGAGTTACAACCTGGTGCCGTTCCTCCTCGTGGCAAAGTCTATCCACTGTCGGTAGCGGAGAATGAGGCCATGGAGGAGTACGTGAGGGAGGCGCTTTCACGCGGACACATTCGCAAATCCTCGTCCCCGGCAGGGGCTGGATTTTTCTTTGTGAAAAAGAAGGGCGGTGAGTTGAGGCCTTGCATCGATTACAAGGGTCTCAATCGCATCACGATCAAGAACGCTTACCCGATACCCTTGATTTCCGAGCTGTTCGATCGCCTTAAAGGGGCCACGGTCTTTACCAAACTCGACCTGAGGGCGGCATATAACCTGGTAAGGATCAAGGCGGGCGATGAGTGGAAGACCGCGTTTAACACCAGGACCGGTCATTATGAATCCTTGGTTATGCCCTTTGGGTTGTGCAATGCGCCCGCAGTCTTTCAGGAATTCATCAACAATGTTTTCCGTGACCTGTTGCAGCAGTGTGTGGTGGTCTATTTGGATGACATCTTGGTATATTCTGAATCCATGGAGGCCCACATTCTGGATGTCAGACGAGTGTTGCAACGGTTACGAGAGAACAAGCTGTTCGGTAAGCTTGAGAAATGCGAATTTCACCGATCCCAGGTAACCTTCTTAGGTTACATCATTTCCGCTGAGGGGTTCTCCATGGATCCTGAGAAGGTTTCGGCTGTCTTACAGTGGCCCCAGCCCAGTGGTCTTCGTTCCCTGCAGCGCTTTTTGGGCTTCGCCAATTATTATCGGAAGTTCATCAGGGACTTTTCCATGCTGGCCAAGCCTCTCACGGATCTGACCAGGAAGGGCAGTAATTCCCAGGTCTGGCCGCTCGAGGCCATCCGAGCTTTTGAGGCCCTAAAGTCCGCTTTTGTGTCGGCTCCGATTCTGTCGCATCCCAACCCTGGGTTGCCCTTTGTCCTCGAGGTGGACGCGTCTGAGACGGGAGTAGGCGCCCTTCTGTCTCAGCGTAGAACACCAGAGGGTCCTCTGCTTCCTTGTGGGTTTTACTCCCGGAAACTGTCTTCCGCGGAGTGCAACTATCAGATTGGTGACAGGGAGTTATTGGCCATCGTGCAGGCCCTTAAAGAATGGAGGCACTTGCTCGAGGGTTCGGTGGTCCCGGTTCTCATCCTGACGGACCATAAGAATCTGACCTACCTTTCTGAGGCCAAGAGATTGACACCACGTCAGGCCAGATGGGCTCTGTTCTTGTCACGTTTTAATTACGTGGTCTCCTACCTACCCGGTTCCAAGAACATCAGGGCGGATGCCCTATCACGGCAGTACTCCGAGCTGTCCAGGGAGGAGTCGATTCCGACTTCGGTCATACCTCCGAATTAGATCCTGGCCGCCATTCGCACCAGCCTGACCTCTCCCCTGGGTGAGCAGATTTTGGCGGCTCCCTCTGGGAGACCCAACGGCAGATGTTTTGTGCCTTAGGAGTTGCGCACTCGGTTGTTGCGAACCTACCATAACTCCAAGACCGCGGGGCATCCTGGAAAGAATCAGCTGTCCTGGGCTGTTTCACGTCTGTTCTGGTGGCCTTCCCTACGTTCCGACATCGCCGCATATGTAGCGGCATGCTCCGTTTGTGCCCAGAGTAAGTCCCCTCGGCACCTTCCGTTGGGCCTTCTGCAACCCATAGCCACCGGGAAGCGCCCATGGTCACACCTGGGGATGGATTTCATTGTGGACCTCCCTGCATCCCGAGGCCATACGGTCATTCTCATGATTGTGGATCGGTTTTCCAAAATGTGCCACTGTGTTCCTCTCAAGAAGTTACCCTCTGCACAAGAGTTGGCCACGATTTTTGCCAGGGAGGTCTTCCGGTTGCACGGTTTGCCCAAGGAGATTGTGTCGGATCGGGGGAGTCAGTTTGTGTCCAGGTTCTGGCGCGCCTTTTGCTCCCAGTTGGGGATTCATCTCTCCTTCTCCTCGGCCTACCACCCTCAGTCCAATGGGGCCGCAGAACGATCCAATCAGGCCTTGGAGCAATTCCTTCGTTGCTATGTCTCCGATCACCAAGACAATTGGGTTGACCTCCTGCCTTGGGCTGAGTTTGCCAGGAACACGGCGGTGAACTCTTCCTCTGGGACGTCTCCCTTCATGGCCAATTATGGTTTCCAACCTGCCGTGTTACCGGAGGTATTCTCTCCCCAGGATATTCCGGCTGTGGAGGATCACCTTTCCGTCCTACGTGCTTCTTGGGTACAGATCCAGAAGTCCCTTGAGGCCTCTGCGCAGCGCCAGAGACTCCAGGCTGATCGCAGACGAGCGCCTGCTCCTTCCTACCAGGTCGGAGACCATGTATGGTTGTCCACCCGCAACCTCAACCTTCGAGTGCCCACTCCCAAGCTGGCGCCTCGCTTTGTTGGTCCCTTCCGAGTGCTTCGCAGGGTAAACCCGGTAGCCTATGCCCTTGCGCTTCCTCCTGGCATGCGGATCTCTAACGTGTTTCATGTCTCCCTGTTGAAGCCACTGGTGTGTAATCGTTTCACTTCCTCGGTTCCTCGGCCTCGTCCGGTCCGAGTGGGCAATCATGAGGAGTATGAGGTGAGCAATATCCTGGACTCACGCCTGGTCCGCGGTCGGGTGCAGTTTTTGGTCCATTGGCGTGGTTATGGTCCAGAGGAGCGTTCCTGGGTTCCCTCCGCAGATGTCCATGCTCCTGCCTTGCTCCGAGCCTTCCACGCACGCTTCCCTCAAAAACCGTTTTTTGCTCCACGGAGGAGGGGCCCTTGAGGGGGAGGTACTGTCATGACAGTACCTCCCCCTCAAGGGCCCCTCCATGGTCTTACCTTCTTGCTGTTCTCCTTCGTTTGACATGTGCTGGCGGCCATCTTGGTTTCTGGGTTTCTTGTAGCCTTCCACCCTGCGGCTCCTCCTTCCCACTGGGAGGAGCTGGATGCCTAGCTCATATATATAGGAGGTCTGTGGCTTCAGTTCCTTGCTTGGTCCTCCTGTGTTCACATGCTTCTAAGACTGCTGCTGCTTCTGGTTCCTGATCCTGGCTTCGTCTGACTACCCTGCTGGTTCCTGATCCTGGCTTCGTCTGACTACCCTGCTGGTTCCTGATCCTGGCTTCGTCTGACTACCCTTCTGGTTCCTGATCTCTGGCCTCTCAAAGACTCTGCTTCGGTTTCACCATTCGTTTGGACTTTTGCTTTACAGCTTTATTTTCAATAAAGCCTTCTTATTTTCACTTATCTCTTGTTGTACGTCTGGTTCATGGTTCCGTGACAGAGGTGTTATCAGTGATTGATAGCATTCTCTGTGTAAGTGTGTATACAGAAATAGCTCTCCGTCACTGATAGCTGTATAAGGGGGAGGTGTTATTACTGCTTAATAGCATTCTCTGTGTAAGTGTGTATGCAGAGATAGTTGTCACTCACGGATAACTGCACACGGGGGAAGTGTTATCAGTGATTGATAGCATTCTCTGTGTATACAGAGATGTTCTTACACCTGATTGATCCCCTTATCTTCTGTGCCCCATAGCATGAGCTATGGCTGCTATTGCTGTTGATATGCCCATGGTAATAAGACATCTCACAGGACACAGCAGATGTGTGGAGGTGACTTAACTTAATCATGGAGACATATCTCCATAGAAAATGTATGTTAAGCCAATTACTGGTAAATCTGGATGAGCCATCATTACCAAACCAGCTTCTGGTTGGTGTGATTAGATAAGACAATGCTCCACCAGATGACATGTTGGAAAACCTCATAATGGCAAAATGTATCCAAAGCGGGAACCATAAAGTGTCGACCTTACTAGGCAATGCTTATGAGATGGGACTTATTAATAGATTAATACATTTTAATAAACATGTGCACAATATACTGTAAATGAGAGTATACAACGGTGTACATTTATTAAGACCGGCGATTTATATTCAGGGCGTAATTGTGCCAGCACTGCTGGAGGAAGCGCCAAAGTTATGTGGAGAGTAGACACAGCCCTCTACATTCAGTAAATTTGTCGCATTCTCCAGCAGGACGTGCAACAATCCAGCTCTCTTGCTGGCGTAGATTTAAAGAGGTTGTCTTATTTCGGTAAGGGGAATTTATCATGTAGAGAAAGTTGATACAAGGCACTTACTACTGTACTGTTATTATCGATATTGCTTCCTTTGCTGGCTGGATTAATTTTTCCATCACATTAAACACTGCTGGTTTCCATGGTTACAAACCACCCTGCAATCCATCAGCGGTGGTCGTGCTTGCACAATATAGGAAAAAACACTTGTCTATATGCACTCACATGGTCCCGGCCAGCAGAGTGGATAACGCTTTTTCCTATACTGTGCAAGCGCGACCACCGCTAATAATTTGCAGCATGGTCTGTAACCATGGAAACAAGCAGTGTATAATGTGATGGAAAAATGAATGCAGCCAGCAAAAGAGGCAATATGGATGATCACAATACATTAGTAAGTGGCTTGTATTAACTTTCTGTACATGATAAATGCCACTTACTGAAGTGAGACAACCCCTTTAAGTCATGTCGTATGCCAAAAACTGATGTACAAAATGATGAATGAGACTTGCCTGCGGCCCGCTCTCTTACCCTCCCACTCAACTCCCTGAAGTTTATACCTGTCAGGAAATTGGCGCGAGCATGGCTTGCAACAAAATCTACAATTGATATACACCATACACGCCCAACATCTGCAACTGTATTTGCATGTTCTCCCCGTGTTTGTGTGGGTTTCCTCTGTGAATTCTGGCTTCCTCAGACACTCCAATGACAAATTGATAGGGACTTTATCATTTGCAGTGATTTTTGTGTTGTCACGATGCACTCTGTGCGTAGAATGGTTATTTGGCGGTTTAAAATGTCACAGAGTGGCGTGGAAGGGAAATTACACACCAAACACAAGAGGTAGGGAGAAGGTATCAGGCCTGAAAACTAAGGAAAGGGGGAAGGTCACCACCTAATGAAACCCTAAGCCCAGCTCTGACTGCTAACAGAATGAACAGATCTCAACGGTAGGAATGTTCATCCGCCCGGAACCTAGGATCCTGGCTCACCCTGAAGTACGCTGAAGATAGAGTTAGGGCTACAGGCGACCTATTCCTTCCCAGCTGAAGGAACAGGAGTCTACCTCAGGCCTAATACCAAAAGACAGGGAGATATAACAAACAAAATACAAATAGGAAAGACGAGACTTAACTTCCAGTAGAACAACGGCAGCACCAGGGAGCTAAGCAGAGATCCAACAAACAGCTAGATTGAAGTCCAGGGAAAGAATCTATAAACCACACCCCAGAGAGGGAGAGACGGAAATAAATATGCACGGTCAAATGACAACACACACAACACCTGAAGCAAGGGGTGTGGCCATTACCAAAACAACACAAATCCTTAATGATTCACAAGGAACTTTTAAGATCAACATGTTGCCAATCTATTTGATCTCCTGGCGCCTGTCACGCCTGTTCGTGACAGTTGTCCAGCTGAAAAGGCTCCAAACTGTGTAAAATATGTCCTTCTCACCTACCCATTCCCTTGCCTCTCTTGTTCTGACATTTGCCAATCCCTGATCCTTACTTTCTGACCCTTCTCAACAGACTTCCTCTTCCTGTGTCTTGAGAGAGAGACCTGACAGTAGAGATCATCGAAGTACCAGGAATTATCAGAACAGGAGCAATGAGAATCAGCAAGGTGAGTTGGACTTATTTTATTTTTTAAATTTAAAGAAAATACGTATGATTTGGAAAACCCTTTTTTAATATGCTAACAAAATAAAGCTAATTAAAATAAATAACCACAACAATATTTTTTTTATTGATACTTACATTATTATTATTGTTGTTGTTTATATATATATATTTTTTTTTTTAAATTACCTTCAAAAAAGGAACCAATTTTCTTTTAAAAATAATAAATATTGCAGAAAAAAAAAATATTACACAAGATTTTTTCCCCCCAGGAAAACACTAAAATACTGCTGTTATATACTACATGACCACTAGCTGTCTAATAAAAACATGTATAAATATTGTCTTTGTTAATGTAATTCAAGGACTTGTAGCAGTAGCTAACATGCCGGCACACATGTAATAAAAATTCACATTATTATGTTGTCATTGCAAAATTTACTGATTTGTTTATTTGGCCTTATAGGATCGTTCTAGTGCATTTTAATAAGTGTATATAATTTAACGATCAAACATATTTTATTTTTATTTTACAGCAGGCCCCAATAGACCTGTAAAATAATAATGATATTGCTTTATATAAAACATTCTCATCGGAATTGAAATTTCTTTTTTTTTTTTCCCCCTCCTCCGTCTACAGGGCCATTTTAATGAGCAATATTCATATTCTTTGTTATATTGGGAAAGCATTTTTAATTTGAGCTAAATGTATTTTATAGTGTTATGGAGTGTTGTTCTTCGGTGCTGAAATCACATTTCTACGTATTACAAAGCGGAGAATTTTAGAGTTATTATGCCTTTATTATCTGTACTTACACCACTTAATCTTAATGACGATACTGACATCTTCAACAAAATGCGGGAACATTTCCACTATTGTCAAAAGTAGATTTCTGTTTTTTAAATTTCTTGAAATACCGTCCTAGGAATTTGTGCTTGTACACGGCGCGTTTTGGAGCAATTATATTGTTATGGATAAAGATTACCTTGGCTAATAATGAAAGTTGCTTTGTGCTTTATGTTTCATTTTAATGGATCAACATTACAAGGTACCCCAGCGCATAAGCTTTCCAGACTTCAGAGGTCTCTTCATCTTGCTGTAATAATATGGAACATATGTTATCTTGTATCTGAATAAAATAAATACAGATTATATTTCAAAGACTCGTACCAACAACACGAGTGGCTATGGATGAAAGCGATCCTATAAGTATAATATTAAGGCAAAATGGCTGTGACTTTAATTCCTTATTACTAGTGTTGAGCGAGCATGCTTGGCCGAACACCAGTTTGGCTCGAGCATCGCTATGCTCGGCACATCGCGGAGTTCGGCAGAATACTGCGTGTGCTCGAGCGAGATGCTAGAGTCAGTGTATTTAAATCTAATTTAGCCTCTATTTCTATGCAGAAGATCACTATACAGTGAGGGAATCCCTCAGTGTGAGTCCGCGGCTTAGGAGTCCCTGCTCTGACTCCATATATAGCTATGTCCATATATGGAGTCAGTGCTTGGAGACACCCAGTGTTTTTAAATCTAATTTAGCAGGTATTTCAAAAAAGTTTCTACTGGGATTCAAATTCACGACCTCCTGCATTATAGGCAAGGCACTTAACCACTCAGCTATAATAGCTGCATAGCCAGTTACTAAAAAAATAAAAATATGAGTCTTCTACTGTAGAGGAATACTTACTACTAGTAAGTATTCCTATACATTAGAAGTCTCATATATTTTTTTTTTTTTTTGTGACTGGCTATGCAGCTATATGGTGTAGTGGTTAAAGTTCTCGGCTGTGATGTGGAAGCTGTGAGTTTGAGTGCCCGCAGAAACATATTATGCTCTTATATAGTTTTCTGTGAAGTGATTTATATATATCAGATAAAATAGATAAAATCATACTTCTGATATATATAAATCAATTCACAGAAAACTAAATGAGTTGGTGTGCGTCTCTTTTGAAAAATCAATCACTGCCTGTATAGGACGCTCAAATAATAAAATAAATCTTTATTAGAATACTCGTTAAAAAAAGGGGGGGGGGGAACACCCAATAGACAGGCCTATATCAAAGTATAGTGTATTCTCCACACCTAGCGCCCTAACCGGTATATATAGCTTATACCCTGTGGGACCAAGTGTATGTGGAGAAAAATGAAAGTGCTATCAACAAGCACTAATTGTCACATCATAGGTGTGTACCACCAATCATTCAGTAGCAATGCATAGGTGGTATACAGCGGGGGTAAGCGATGGTCCCAGCAAATAAAGTGCCAGATGTTGAATAGGAAGGATAGTTGAATCTGGCTACTCCAAATATCAGGCTGATAATTCCATTGAGACTAACAAAGACCCCACTGTGTATTATAATAACGCACTCAGCTAGTATGAGCTGCCGGTACATGTGCAGCCTATACTGCCAAGAAAGCTAACTGCTCTATACTCCAGCCAAATAGCGTGCTACTGGTGCAGTGCTGGGGCATTAAAGCAGGATAAATACAGTGCTGGCTCGACGCGTTTCAATTGTAAATATCGTCAGGAGCCTAGGTAATTAGAAACCCTATGTGACTGCACCACTGGGCCAGTACAAGAAGGGAAGGATCCCCCCCCAAGGCAAGGGCGGGATGCGCACCGCTGCCAGTCAGGAGGCAGGAGCAAGACAAACCCCCAGTAAGCTCCGCGCACCTGCTGAGAGCGCTTTGTGGATGCGCTCCAGCTGCATAGAGAACAGTGTAAGTGGGAATAAAAAGCGGTTAAAGCAGACAGGGGGGTGGGGGGGTTCTTCTGCATAGACCTCAGTGGGACCCGGCACCCTCCCCTCTTCTGAGCAGGGGGTGCCTTGGGTTCTCCCATTGACTTCCATTGTGCTCGGGTGCTCGGTAGAACACCCGAGCATCCCAAAGTGCTCTACTCGAGAACTGAGCACACAAGCACATTGGTGCTCGATCAACACTACTTATTGCTTACATGGCCAAACTGTATTAAAGAGCATCGCCTCACAAATAATATTAACACATTACACTTATGCCTCAGCCTCATAGTCATATTACTGTGCATGTGGTGAAATCACAATGTACACCCTCATTTTACAGTGCAAATGATCATATTGCCAGTTTTTTGGTCATATAACAATGCAGTGGTCATATTAAAATGCTCATGGTTTTATTACAATGCAGTGGTCATATTAAAATGCTCATGGTTTTATTACAATGCAGTGGTCATATTATATGCACATGGTAATATTACAATGCAGTGGTCATATTACAGTGCACATTGTATTATTACAATGCAGTTGTCATATTACAAGGCACATGGTATTATTACAATGCAGTGGTCATATTATATGCACATGGTAATATTACAATGCAGTGGTCATATTACAGTGCACATTGCATTATTACAATGCAGTTGTCATATTACAGTGCACTTGGTTTTATTACAATGTAGTGGTCATATTACAATCCACATGGTAATATTACAATGCAGTGGTCATATTACAATGCACATGGTCATATTACAATGCACATGGCAAATTATAATGCACATGGCAAATTATAATGCACATAGTCATGTTACAATATACTGTACATACTTCATGTAACCACTATATACTGTACATGATTATACTACAAAGCTTGTGGTTTTGTTGCAATTAGAGATGAGTGAATTTTCCAAAAATTCAATTCGCAGGTTGGCCAAATTTTTCGGGAAAAATTTGGTTCCATCCGAATATATTCACGGCAAATTACGTTAAAAAACACGCATAGGGAGTCTGCTTTGGTAGTGAAATAATACTGTGAGTCCGTATGACATACAGTTGACAGGCGTCGCTCTTAGAATCATTGCACACTTCACTTATTAGGGCAGTCATGGGGCCAAAGAAGCGCACTCCTTTTACATCGTCGTCAGCTGATTCCACATAGATGTCTACAGAACCAGTTCTATTAAACTCGTATATAAGTAGAGCTTCCCCAGATAGAGTGTAGAGGGTGTCAGCAGTAAGTTTGTGTTGATTCCACTGATAATTTTGCCCTTCCTCTGATCCGTCAGAACAATAAGCCACAAAAAACAGATCCTGTCTGTGGAGCATACGCCTTCACTTGGTCAGCATTTGCTCAATAATCCATCAGTATTGCTAATGCCAAAAAAAACAGGAGTTGATGTAAAAACAGAGATGACACGTGAATGGAATATTTGCATGTCTTCTGTTTTGTACTCACTCCTGCTTTTGGCTACCAAATCAGAAGCCAATTCTGATGGGACAATACAGGCCTTACAGCTGCTACACAGACAGGATCCGTTGTGCGTCTCATTTTTCCTTCCTTCTGACAGATCAGAAGAAAGGTCAAATAAATCATGTAAATCACGATGTCAGCCAGGCCGAAAGGCAAAATAGTGGCCCAGTCATTAAGTGGGGAGGGTGGGAACAGCATGAGAAGCCCACAGAGTGGACCTAAGACATAGTGGTTAGGTGGAAGCAGAATGAAGAGACCACAGAGTGGCACAATGACAGTCTGGAGGTGGCGGCATCAGGAGAAAGCCACCGAGTGGCACAACGACAGAGTCTGGAGGTAGCAGCATCAGAAGAAAGCCACCGAATGACACAAGTACAGAGTCTGGAGTTTGTAGAAGTATGAGTAGGCCACAGAGTGGAACAATGACCGAGTCTGGAGGTGGCAGCAGCATGAGTAGGCCACAGAGTGGCACAACAACAGACTCTGGAGGTGGCAGCAGCATGAGTAGGCCACAGAGTGGCACAATGACAGAGTCTGGAGGTGGCAGCATGAGTAGGCCACAGAGTGGCACAATGACAGATTCTGAAGGTGGCAGCAGCAACAGTAGGCAACAGAGTGGCACAATGACCGAGTCTGGAGGTGGGAGCAGCATGAGTAGGCCACAGAGTGGTACAATGACAGAGTCTGGAGGTGACAGCATAAGTAGGCCACAGAGTGACACAATGACATATTCTGAACGTGGCAGCAGCAACATTAGGCAACAGAGTGGCACAACGACAGTCTGGAGGTGGCAGCAGCATGAGTAGGCCACAGAGTGGCACAAGGACCGAGACTGGAGGTGGTGGCATAAGGAGAAAGCCAGTCTGGAGAGTCTGGAGTTGGCAGCAGTATGAGGAGGCCACTGAGTGGCTCAATGAAAGAGTCTGGAGCTAGCAGCACTATGGGGAGGCCACCGAGTGGCACAATGACAGAGTCTGGAGTTGACAGCAGTATGATAATGCCACCGAGTGGCTCAATGACCGAGTCTGGAGGTAGCGGCATCAGGAGAAAGCCACCAAATGGCACAAGTACAGAGTCTGGAGTTGGCAGCAGTATGAGGAGGCCAACGAGTGGCACAATGACGGAGTCTGGAGGTGGCGGCATCAGGAGAAAGCCACCTAGTGGCACAACGACAGGGTCTGGAGTTGGCAGCAGTATGAGAAGGCCACAGAGTGGCACAGTGACCAAATTTGGAGGTGGCAGCAGCATGAGTAGTCCACAGAAAGCCACTCGGTGCCACTCAGAGGCATCCCCATACTGCTTCCAACTCCAGACTCTGTCACAGATTGGCATAACGACAGAGTCTGGAGGTGGCAGCAGCATGAGTAGGCCACAGAGTGGCACAATGACCGATTCTGGAGGTGGCAGCAGCATCAGTAGGCCACAGAGTGGCTCAATGACAGAGTCTGGAGTTGGCAGCAGTATGGGGATGAAACTGAGTGGCACAACGACAGTCTGAAGGTGGCAGCATCAGGAGAAAGCCACCGAGTGGCACAACGACAGAGTCTGGAGTTGGAAGCAGTTTGAGGAGGCCACCGAGTGGCACAATGACCGAGTCTAAAAATGGCGGCATCAGGAGAAAGCCACCGAGTGGCACAATGACAGAGTCTGGAGTTGGCAGCAGTATGAGGAGGCCACCGAGTGGCTCAATGACCGAGTCTGGAGATAGCGGCATCAGGAGAAAGCCACCGAGTAGCTCAATGACAGAGTCTGGAGGTGTCAGCACTATGAGGAGGCCACAGAGTGGCAAGGTGACATAGTGTGGAGAATGCAGCAGCATGAGGAGACCAGAGACTGGCAAGGTGACATAGTGTGGAGATTGCAGCAGCATAAGGAGACCACAGAGTGGCAAGGTGACATAGTATGGAGATGGCAGCAGTATGAGGAGACCACAGAGTGGCAAGGTGACATAGTGTGGATATGGTGGCAGCATCTGGAGACCACAGAGTGGCAAGGTGATATAGTGTACAGATGGCAGCAGCATGAGGAGACCACAGAGTGGCAAGGTGATATAGTTTGGAGGTGGCGTAAGCATCAGGAGGCCACAAAGTGGCAAGGTGACATAGTGTGGATATGTCAGCAGCATCCGGAGACCACAGAGTGGCAAGGTGACATAGTTTGGATATAAAAAGGATAAGGAGATAATGACACGGTGCAAAGAACCAGCCTTTGTTCTCAACAGGAACTGGGAAGAACTTTACTAGTTCCTGTTGACAACAAAGACTGGTTCTTTGCACCGTGGGATTATCTCCTTGTCCTTTAGATCCATTTGCCTCCTCGGGTACTCCAGGCATCCCTACGTGGAAGTGTTTGCATCCCTGGCTGCATGACCATCCAACCTTTGGGTTTTCATCACCCTCTACTAAGTCTACACTAGTGGTGTGCCTATCATTTGCACAACCTGACAAGATGAGCCGCCAATTTGGAGTCATTATTATACTATCTGTCTGACATTATTACCCTATGGTGCACCTGTCTCGTTTTTCTTAGAAAACCACCACCTGCTACACTGATAGTTTGGAGATGGCAGCAACAGCTGCATCAGCTGCATCAGGAGACCAAAGTGACCCTGTAACAGAGTGGGTTGGTGGGTGGCAATACCAGTACCCGCTGAAGAAGGTGGGTGAAATAAAGAGCATTTGGCATCAGATGT